>NW_017680117.1:13694-14519 GCF_001879085.1 Nicotiana attenuata | reverse complement strand
AAATGCGGAAATAAAGCAAATAGGTTAGATGGGAAGATCAGGACTGCGGACGTCATGCAGCTACCTTGATGCTCGGCAGAGAAATCCTCACTCAGCCTCAGTGGGTGCACATAGATCTGCACACAAGGTGCAGGGAGTAATGTGAGTACTTCCAACCCAGAGAGTAATAAACATAAATAAGGGTTGAGAGTAAGAAATCCTGGATAGGCACAATGTAAGCTATAATTACAGCAATTTAATCCAGATAATGTCAACGCAATAAACCAATGAAAACAATGATGCTGCAACAGATAAGTAAATGAATGACAATCAATTAAGACATGCAACAAATAGTACGATACTCTCTAGTACCCGCTGCGGCGTGCAACCCGCTCCATTTATTTATCGTCGACAGCGCTCACTGGGGGTGTGCAGACTCCGGGAGGGGCCCCTTACGGCCCAAGCGCAATATCAAGCCATCTCGTGGCATCCATTAGGCCCTAAGCCTCGTATCAATATCAATATAATACTGCTGCGGCGCGCAGCCCGATCCCATACTCAGTCCAGAATCATATAAGCCCCTCGGGCACAATAATATAGAAATATTCAGCCGAAACTTCATTAGAAATATTATTTTAGTTCCAAGTTTTGAGAAAAAGTGGCTGAGTCTGCAAAACAGTACTAAATACTAGGACTGAGTTCAATTGTCTGAAAATATGGTAAGAAACCAGTAAAAACAATCCCTGAAGGATTCAATCAGTTGGCACGAGGCCAAATTATAACAATTAATCCATTTTTATAAGGATCTCACTAAGCTTCAATCAATTAGGTAGTAATTTTATTAAG
>NW_017680117.1:0-11646 GCF_001879085.1 Nicotiana attenuata | reverse complement strand
CTTCCAACAAGCTGTAATCAAATCCGTTTGTATTCATTAGTGACCCCAACGATCACCTCGAATCCAACACACCACTCTGGTGATATGACACCTCAATACAGGCCTAAGCCACAAGTTGCATAATATGCGCTCCAATAAGAAACGGTCTGAACATACTCAAATCATGAAAAATAACTCAAACGAAAGAGTTGTACCTCAAGCTCATCAGTATCATCACAACACAAGGCTAAGACCCCATCTCACATCATAGAAATAGAATACCTGAATCTACCCTGAAAGGTCATATCTCCACGTGGCCTCGCTACAATGCGCGATCCTATCCAAACACTGTTACACATGAAACACCTCAAGTCACTATGCTCAAAATCGACAGCCACGCACAATTTGATGTCTGGAACCAAAGCAATTCATTACACCCACGGTGAAACAAATAACATGCGCCACGCAACCCGATAGGTCATAACCAATTCTCCAATTACCAAGCAACACCCAATTACTCTTCCCGCTCGACTTTCACTATGAATCCCCAATAGAACCGCACCACATGTGCCCATAACCAACAAATCATAACGTCTCACAACACCGAAAAGCAACTCATATCTCTCCTCAGATCACTAACAAGCTCAATAACGATCGAATCAACCTATCCCTCAACAATACAATTCGGGGCCAACCAAGCCAACTCAAGCTAAACACGTATCCACATCGGCCTACCAACGAACTCATTACCAAGAAAGCCTAAAGTTGCTCCTTCCACTACTATAACTCCTACCGGAGCCGTACGATACGGTGCCCGGCACCAAATCAATATCGAAATCCACAACCTCTCCCGGCGACATGCCCAGCCACAAGAAACGCATCCGAAAAGTTCCTTAACACCGGAACAGAACCAATGGTAGAAACCTCTGCAGTGACATCCATCACGAAGGCCCAATTAAGAAAAGCAATCCTTCCCAGCCGTCCGCTGGGTCTTTGAAATATAAACCACTCTGCAAGAACATAATCCAATGCACCTCGCCACTCAACCCGTGGCATTTCCGGCATAGCCCGTAGCGCAATAGTTCAGAATCACCTAACACTAAGACAACCAGTCTGAATTTCAATATCACATCCAAAATCTAACATACCAGCAAATAAAGATCCACTCGAGCCTCCAAATCCCGATTGCCGCTAAACGGTGCCGAATACACATGATCCACAACCACGACATAGCCTGTACATGAGAACTCCCAGTCTCCAACTCCATATAGCACACGAATCATCATACCTGATCCTAATTTTGCCGTCCGAACGCATACCACACCTTAAATACCCCATCACTCCACGATAGATACTTTAAAATTTCCTGTGCCACCAAGAAAACCTGAATACCACCAGTTGATCCAACAAGAAAATGCCGCAATACTACCGAAGTATCATCAGTTTAATCACATTACCCTTTTTCTGAGACATATACTCTCGTCAAATCGCTTCCTTAGCAGCACCATTTCCTTGATTATCTGAGGCTACCCGTTGCCTAAGAGTTTTATGAACTTCTTTTCAGAACTGAACTGAAACCTCGTACACGCAAATCTCAATCCTCCACAACATACCGCATATACCATACCATCAAAGGATAGCAGGAAAACTTTTATCTCCCTTCCGAGCCACAGACATCTACGCACTCAACTAGTCAAGAACTTCCATTGATCCCATCTAGAAGAAAAATCATTACACATTCCATGTCTCTCATATTCGTAGAAAATGCACTTCTTCAACCACGGTAGAAATCAACAAGAACTCTCTCAATTCCGTTTGCATAAATTAAACTGCCAGGACGGAATCCTTCTAACTCGACCAAGCTAAGCAAGCCATCAAAACCCAAGAGCATTGCTGCAAAATACTTGTAAGGGCTCATTACCTCGAACACATACGAAGAATTAATTATACCCTTACCATACCGATTCGGTCTACTATCAAGTTATTCCATCTATCTAATTTCCCTTCTGATTCATCATCAACTTGATATTCCCCCTTGCTGTAGCACCACAGTTCCTCAACCCAGGCTCACTAAACGAGACCCAAGCACAAGACCACACTGTCTAAGACCCATAAGCCACTGAATCCTCCCTCAAATATTCCTAGAAACACCACATTCCAAAATACTTTACTCTGAAGAACTTCCTGCGAATCTAAATCCGTTACCTTTACTTTCCAGATACTGATACATAGAATCCCATAATTAACATAAAATACCACAAGTCTTGACCTTTTCCAATGAAAACACAGTCTCTAACCACATACACAACCTTAAGACACCTGATTGTTACATGTAGAATCTTGAACACATTAAAATCATTCTCGAGAGTCATTTACTTCTTATTCAAACTGTAATTCACCTGATCAAACGAACATAACCACCCGTGCCTCATTAGCACTCTGACACCGCAGGATATGACCTCATCCCAATACAAACAAACATCTTCCTGCTCCATGCACCGAGTATTCTTTACCAACAACAGCTTAAGACATCCTGTGATTCTCACACATCTACGAGGCACCATATAACCTTTGTCAAAATTTTGCTTCACTCGTGCCATCCTCGGCTCAATTTCCGCAACCAGAACTGATTCACCAGCATGCCTCAAACCAAAACCAACATAGCACATAACCGTACAATTAGCTAATCAATAGCAAACTCACCAACTTGGCTCGAAGCCATAGATTAAAATACTCCCAACAACTCATAACGCACATACTCCATTGCTGCCTTAATACCATAGTGAGATTAAACTAATTCCTTCATAAGCTTGTGGAAACACAAATCATCTAGATTTTTGTTTTTGCAAATCTCGCATTCAATCACACAACAGTTAAGCCCACTCTCTAGGCGATCAAATTTAGATGTCAACACATTTTCTTCACTTGTAAATGAGATCTTCTAATAGATAACATAAGGATCACACAACTTTAGAACACTCCGCAGGAGATGACCCACCTGCTTTGCCTCAAACTACCATTTCTATATACCCTCCACCGTCCTAAACTGTACGCAGTCGCTTAGTCTTCATGAGTCTGAACTCATACCGCAACATAAACTCACAGAGATTACATCTCGCCCCTCGATCGGGGAATCACAAACCATCAAGGCACATCTGATACTGAGCGCTCATGCGCGAGTACGAACACGTGGAAGGAATTTCAAGAGTTTCTTTTCAAGCTGAATCAAGGACGCACGATAAGAATTCAAGAATGTGAAGTTTTCCTAAAGGTTCTGCAGCCTCTCGAGGATAAGTACAGACGTCTCCGTACCGATCCACGAGACTCTACTAAACCGGCTCATGACTCGCGAGACCAAGTAACCTAGGCTCTGATACCAACTTGTCACGACCCCAACCCCGATCGTGATGGCGCCCAACACACTGCTAGGCAAGCCCGACCAATTCAGCAACCTTAACCCTTTTTATACAGTTCATGATTCAATTAACACAAATAATTACTAAGTCATAATACTGAAACTCTGAAATATAATTAAAACATGCGGAAAACCCAAGTAGAAATACTATTACACAGCCAAATATAGATCGGTACTCTCCAGTACCCGCTGCGGCGTGCAGCCCGCTCCATTTATTTATCGTCGACGGCGCTAACTAGGGGTGTGCAGACTCCGGGAGGGGCCCCTTACGGCCCAAGCACAATAATAAGCCATATCGTGGCATCAACTAGGCCCTCGGCCTCATATCAATATCAATTTCATACCGTTGCGGCGCGTAGCCCGATCTCATACTCAGTCCAAAATCACTTAAGCCTCTCGGGCACATTAATATAGAAATATTCAGCCCAAACTTCATTTAAAAATATTAATTAAGTTTCTAGTTTGAGAAAAGTGGCTGAGTTTGCAAAACAGTATTAAATTCTAGGACTAAGTTCAATGATATGTAGAAATGGTAAGAAACCAGTAACAACAATCCCTGAAGGATTTAATCAATTGGCACGAAGCCCAAATATAGCAATCAGCTCAATTAACATAATAATAAGTGAATTTCAGTCAAATATGCAGTATATTCATCTACTGCGACGGACCAAGTTACAATCCCCAACGGTGCTCTACCCCACGCTCGCTACCCGGCGTGCAAGTCACCTCAATATAGCACTACAATGTGCAAACACGGGGTTTCAAACCCTCAAAACAGCATTTACATCTATTACTCACCTCAAGCCGGCCAAAATCCTAGCTCCTTATGCCCTTGCCTCTCAAATCGACCTCCTCGCGCGTCAAATCTGACCAAAACCACAACGAATACGTCACATTATGCTATAGGATCAATACCCAATCGAAAATAATCGAAAAACATCAATAATCCCGAAATTGACAAAACCCGAGCCCCGGGCCCACTTCTCGAAACTCAGAAGTTTTTACAGAAAAGTGTTCTTCATCTTCTCCCGATTCCGTATATAGAAAGAATACAAAAATCGGAGTCCGTTTGACCCCTCAAATCGACCCCTAAAGGTCTCATAATCTCAGGCCCCAAAATCATATTTTTCTACTGTTTTTCATGAATTAAAGGCTGGGATTATGGTCTATAATCACCCATAAACGAGTTTTAATAATCAAATCACTTACCTCTGTGATACCCACTGATTTTCTCTCTTAAAAATCACCTCAGAAGCTTCTTCTCGTTCAAAAATTGGAAGAAAACTCAATTTGCTCATTATAGGTATACTATTCACGCGTTTTACTGCTCCCAATGTATTCTTTGTGAAATTCTAATGAATTTAGGCTTTTGAATCACTCAATTTGACCTTACAATGAAGGAGATATGTAGGTTTTAAGATTTGCAAATAGTGCAGGTTTTTAATACGCCGTCAGGGGCAATTTCGTCACTAACCTGAAAATCTGGGCAACCTTGGTAAAATGGCCATAAAATCCTCATACGATGTCCAAATTCGACAATTCTTTTTGCTACGGGTCCGAAATTACGATATGGATCTAATGCTTCATTCAAAACAGTAATCGGAGCTCATTTGTTCAATATGATATCATTTATGCTTGAAGAAACGACGTCGAAGCATAAGAAAAACGAGCACAACGCAGCCCAAACCCATCCGAAACTCACCCGAGCTCCTCGGGACCGCATACGAACGTACTAACACGTCACGTATGATCATTCAAACTTAGTTGCACTCTCAAAACATCAAAACTAACATCAAAACACCAAATTTACATCGGATTCAAGCCTAAGTTCTTCTAAAACTTCCGAAACACGCATTTGATCAAAACCCCAACCAAATCACCTCCGAATAACCTGAAATTTTTCACACACATACCAAATCACCTAATGAAGCTACAGCAACTCTCGGAATTCCATTCCGTCCCTCGGATCAAAATCTCACCTATCAACCGGAATTCGCCAAAATACTAACTTCACCAATTCAAGCCTAATTCTACACCGGACCTCCAAAATCACTTCCGATCACACTCCTAAGTCACAAATCTTCCCCCGAAGCTAACCAAATCGTCGGAATCCATATCCGAGCCCTCTAACTCATAGGTCAACATCTGGTTGACTTTTCCAAAACAAGCCCTCCTTAAAGAGACTAAGTGTCTCATTTCCTTCAAAAAATCAACCCAATTCAACTCGCTCACACAAGACACTGATAATGAAGCATAACGAAGCAGGAAATGGGAGAAACGGAGCGGTCACGGGACGACGGGTCGGGTCATCACAATAATTAAAGTGCTTTAAAAGGTAAAAGGATCAAAATAATGTCAATTAAGAACAAAAAGAGTATACGTTGGTAATGTGGATGCCAAATAAAAGTCTATAGGCTCAAAAGGGTTAACAAGGGATAATTTTTATTTATGGTAAGCAATAATTTCAAAAAGATCGAAGGAAGCCTAAAATCAATTTTCAAACTGAGCATCGCCTAGAAGTTCACTTTGACTCACATACCGGGCAAGTTCTAGACATAAGTACAATACATGGACTACATAAAAACCTCATCACACATGGCACATGACTCACTAAGGACGGTCTCATTCTGACTCTCAACTAATGCAAGTATTCGCGGAGCCACAAGATATTAAGCATTAAGCACAAAGTGAACATAAGTCAAGTAAATGAGACGTAGCCGTCACATGACATGATATCCAATTTAACAAGTCATCATGGACAATTTCAAGACATAGGGAAGATACTGCACATGCGAAGCCTAAATATGCAACTATCAAACAAGTCAAGAGCGCCTAGGTTCATCATCCTTCCTCCTTTTTCCCTAAATTCTAATCTACTCTGAAAAATTAAAAACTACTATCCGGTTCATACTACATCCCATGGAAAATAACTAATGCACAAAGAAAAATCATGGGGAATTATTGCTACAAAAAAAAGGACATATTTTTTTTTGATTTTTCTATTTTTTAATTTTTTTTGTTTAGACTTTAATCCCTCAAGAAAATTTTCTAGGAGATCCATCGTCGGGAATACTTTTATTTTTTTATTTATATCTTTTTTAATTACGCTACTAAAACTACTACTACTATACTACACCATTAATTCTACTAACTATTCCATTAAAAATAAGAAGCTAGCTAACAATAAAAAGATAAGAAACTAATATAATACTATACAAACAGAGACTCTTCCACCCCACACTTAAAAGAGTGTAGTGTCTCCCAATGCACAAATAAAGTAAAAATTACAAGGGTGGATAAGAAACTCCCTGAAAGTTCAAAGGCCAAAGCAATAGTAGATCACGGGGTACCCAGACTTCTCCCAAGGATAGTACTATGTGCGGGTACCTCACACTAGTTCCAACCATCTGACTCGCTTTTACACCTTCTAATGGCTTTTCTTCCTATGATCATAATCCTACAAACTAAAACAACACTAAAAAGATAATAGAAAAATAAAATAAATAAAAATAAAAAAGAGCAGTAAAGATGGGTTGCCTCCTAATAAGCGTCTAATTTAACGTCGCGGCACGACGTGAACTACTTTTTGCCTTCACTACGAACTTATGAATTGAGCCCCTAATTTGGCTTCAAGCTTTCTGTTATGCTCCCGGGACGGTGAGACAAATTTTATTGGGCCAAGTAATGTGATGAACCGATAGGTCATCTTATTTTTTACAACCTAATTATGTGCTTTGAAGCCCTAAATACCTCAGTTTAACCCTACTCGATTTGCGTGCTCAGTGCGAGTATTTTTTCGTAAAGTTACTTTAAAAACTGATAAAATAAGAATTTTCGCCTTAAAAATCCATTCGAGTTGACTTTGGTCAACATTTTGAACAAATGGATACGGATTTGTATTTTGATGGTCCCGGTGGGTCCGTATCGTAATATGGGACTTGGGCGTATGCGCGGAATCGAATTCGGAGGTCCCTAGCTTGAGTTATTAATTTTTGTTGAAAATTGAAAATCTGAAAGTTTAATGATTTTTAAGAATTGACTGATGTTTGGTCTTGTTGATACCGGTTCCGTATTTTGGTTCCGGAGCCAGTACATGTCCATTATTATATTTATGACTTGTCTGTCAAATTTGGTGAGAAAGGGAGCTGATTTGACGTGATTCGAACGTCCAGTTGTGAAAATAGAAGTTTTAAAGTTTTCTTGAAAATTTCCTTTGATTTGGTGTCCAATTCGTAGTTATAGGCGTTACTTTAGTGTTTTGATCGTGCGAGCGAGTTCGTATGAGGTTTTTGGACTTGTGTGCATCATTGGTTTGGAGCTCTGAGGGCTCGGGTGAGTTTGGGATAGGCTTCGGGTGTTTTTGAAACTTAGAAAATCTAGTTTTTAGACTTCTGCTGATATCTAGTGTGTCCTTCTTCGCGTTCGCGAAGATACTCCCGCAAACGCGAAGAGTGAACTAGGGCTGGGTGGAAATTCTTCTTCGTGAACGCGGAGACTGAGTCGCGAACACGGAACAATGGGGGCATTACCCTTCGCGAACGCAACCAGCCCCTCGCAAACGCGTAGCTTCAGGGACCTAGGGGAGGGTACATTGTTCTTCTGCGCGACCGCGAGCACTGGCTCGCGAACGCGCAGGCCAGGGGGAGCAGCCTTCGCGAACGCGATGAAGGACTCGTGAACGCGAAAGCCACTTGGGATGTTGTTCATCGCAAACGTGGCGGGCCCTTCGCGAACGCGAAGAAGGCCTGACGCCCAGACCTTTAAACATTTCAAAAACGGGATTTCTCCCATTTTGCATAACCCTTCCATTAGAGTTCGGCCTAGGTACGATTTTGAAGAGAAAACTCAACACCAATTCATAGGTTTGTACTGTTTAACTCATTTTCTTCCATTTCTAACGTCATTCATTAATTCCTAACTCTAATCTTTGCTCTTCCATGGTAGAAAACTAGGGATTTAGGAAGAATTGGGGGTTTTTGAAAATTAGGGATTTAGACCTCAAATTAGGGTCAAATTCCAAAACTAATAACATAATCGGGCTCGGGGGTGAATGGGTAAATAGATTTTGGTCCGAACCTTGGGTTTTGGCCAAACAGCCCGGGGTCGATTTTTGACTTTTTGGGGGAAAGCTTGGTAATTCTAAATTTGTGCATTGTAATCGATTCCGTTAGAAATATTTGATAATATTGAGTCAATTGTGTCTAGATACGAGTAATTTGGAGGCGGATTCTAGGGGAAAGGCCCCGATAGAGCTCTGAATTGACTATGGAGGTAAGTGTTGTGTCTAACTTTAAATTGAGGGAATTAGGAACCCTTGGACTATGTGTTATGTGAATTCCATGTTAGCGGTGTATATGCGAGGTGACGAGTGCTTATACGCCGCCGAATTATCTGTTTTCCCTGATTTTCCGCTTTTCCTTAATTATTTCCTTCACTGTCTTAACTGTTATATGCTCTAAATGCTTTCCATGCTTAACTGCCACATGTTAAACAATATCTTCTCCTATTAATGATGTTAGCTCTTTTCATAGTTTCATGATTCCCTGCTATTTGCTTAAATTGACTTACTTTCACCTTCTAATTGCAATTACTGGATTGGTCTCACCGCATAGCATTACTTACGTAGATTCCTGTGTTGTACAAGGTTTCCCTCTCTGGTTCAGTTTGGTATTCATTGATCGTAAAGGTTTTCGTGGTTCGAATTGTTAATTTGACTGTGCACATTGAGTATTTGGTACTGATACGGTGGGATCGGGTTGCACGCCGCAACAGGTCGAATAAGGGTGAATTGATATGGTGGAATAAGGGTGAACTTGCACTGTACGGTGGGATCGCGTTGCACACCGCAACAGGTGGAATAAGGGTGGATTGAAATGGTGAAATAAGTGTGAATTATGATACTGATATTGCTATATGGTGGGATCGGGTTGCGCGCCATAACAAATGTGTTTCCATTTCTTGAGTTGTGTTGGTTTCGGCATTCTCATGTGAAATGCTAAGGATTGGTAATTCTGGACGACACTTGTTTATTTCTTGTGCCTGTAGTAATTATTTTCAGTTAACTGTTTTATTCTGTTTTGCATGTCCATTTTCTGTCATTATTATGTACTGCATACAGGTCACAATATAGGTGACCCGCCTTAGCCTCGTCACTACTTCGTCGAGGTTAGGCTCGGCACTTACAGAGTACATGGGGTTGGTTGTACTCATACTACACACTGCACTTATTGTGCAGATTTTGGAGTCGGTCTCAGCAGCGGTTATCAGTGAGCTCAGATTAGATAGCGTACGGAGACTCGAGGTACAACTGCTCAGCGTCAGCAGCTTCTAGAGTCCCTTCTCTTCCCTTTATTTAGTTGTGTATTATCATTCAGACACCTTTTTATTTATTTCAGATCCTTGTATGTATTATTCTAGTAGCTCGTGTACTTGTGACACCGGGTTCAAGAATTTGTAGCAGATGTTTAGCAGTTTTAGCTTCCGCATTAATACTTTGGATTATTGCAGTAATTTTAGTTCTTTCTCATTAATTATTTTTAAACTGTTAAAAGTGGATAAGTTGTTTCAACGTTGGTTTACCTAGCAAGTGGATGTTAGGCGTCATCACGATCCCGACGACCGAAATTCTAGGTCATGACAAGTTGGTATCAGAGCACTAGGTTACATAGGTCTCACGAGTTACAAGCAAACTTAGTAGAGTCCGGAGGATCGGTACGGAGACGTCTGTACTTATCTTCCAGAGGCTATGGAGTTAGGAACAATTTCACTTCTATTCTTCTCTGTCGTGCAATTTTATTCTATCATCGGTGATTGAATCCTTCTATTCTGTTCTCTCGCAAATGGCGAGAACACGCACTGCATCATCCGCTGGACAGCAGCCGGAGCTCCCAACAGCAGCTCCAACGAGGGGCAGAGGTCGAGGCCGAGGTTGAGCCAAAGACCGAGGCAGGGGCAAAGCTCAGCCCAGAGCTCGATCAGCAGCACCAATGGTGGAGCTTCATGTAGAGTTTGATGAGGAGGTTCCAGTCAAGACTATCCTGTTTGACCAGCTCAGGTCCAGGAGGGGTTCATCGCCACCCCAGTGCTTCAGGATGCTTTAGTCCGTTTGGTGGGCCTTATGGAGAGTGTGGCCCAGGCCGGTACATTTCCTATGGCACCAGCCGTCTCTCGGGCTGGGGGAGGAGCACAGACTCTAGCAGCCCTGCCAGTTGAGGTAGTTCTGCCAGTTATTGCGGCACAGGCCGGTGATGGTCATGCCATGTCATCTGAGTGCTTATTGAGATTGGAAAAGTTTACCAAGCTCTTCCCAGATCACTTCAGTGGAGCATCTTCTGAGGACCCACAGGATTATCTTGACCGCTGCCATGAGGTGCTGCGGAACATGGGTATAGTTGAGACCAATGGGGTCGATTTTGCTGTGTTTCAGATGACGGGTTCTGCCAAGAGATGGTGGGAAGGATTGTGTATCTACCAGACCAGTTGGGTCGCCTGCTCTTACTTGGGACCAGTTCTCTCAGCTATTTCTTGAGAAGTTCCTTCCTATCACACACAGAGAGAGAGAGAGAGAGAGAGAGAGAGTTACCGCAGGCAGTTGAGTCGCCTCCGAACGAGGGCGGCATGTCAGTCACCGTAGTACGAGACCCGTCTTTGGTNGGGTTACGGTTACTTAACTTTACCTTTACTTTAGTTCGTCCTTAAACTTAAAACTTACTTTACTAACTAAGACTACAGACAATATCTACAAAAGTAAAAATTAATAGTAGGTTGCGTGTTATTATACTATAGTAATATAGAACTTATAGAAGTAAGACGTATTAATAAAAAAAAAATTATTAACAACTTTGTATCTCCAAAATTTAGAAGAATAGACCTTAAATAAAAACATATCTTATAACTTTCTTTTAAAAATTTAGGCCTCACATTAAACTTTGACTTTAGGCCCCGTATGTGCTTGAGCCGCCCTTGAGAGTCTTTATCGTACTATTTACTTTATTCTGTCTTATTTACATTCCAGACAGATGTTATATTATTATTGTACTCCCTAGTAAATGCTCATGCACTTGTGACATCGGGTTTTGGGATATGCTAGTTGATGCTTACGGATTTATATGTCATTATCGCCTTTCATTTCTTTTATAAACTACTAATTATGTACGATCCTGTGGATTTAACTGCATAAATTTCCTTCCTTAATAAAAATTATGATTTCAACCGTAATAAAATGAGTAATTAAGTTGATCGATCACCGCTGG
>NW_017680116.1:4238-14523 GCF_001879085.1 Nicotiana attenuata | reverse complement strand
TATTGGAGGTTTTGAGAAATCACTTGGGCCTGCTTCAGGCTCCCTATATTGTAACTTCTTCTTTTTCTTATCTACATTATGTAATTTGTTCATTTGGCCTGTAATAATTCATTGTAAACAGATATTGGGGTTGGCTAGGGAAAAAGGGAGGGTAGTTACATATGTTATCAATATCAATGGGTAGAAGCCATGCCTTAGCTTTACATTTCCTATATGCACATTAAAATCCATGTCTAGGACCAATACATTCCAAGCATGTCATGCATTAGATATCATGTTCTTAGGTTTACTGTTTCAGCATCTCGTTCGACATTATTTCATCATTTAGAAATCATGCTTTAGGAATTCTGCATATCCTGAAATCATCTTGCATTTTACATGTGCATATTAGATACCCTGTTTTAGGATATCATTCATACACGCTCAGTCACACCTAGTTGAACTACTGATTATGAAAGATGTAAAAACAGTCCCACATTTGATTATCCTGTTTTAAATATAACGGGTAATAATCCTTGCATTTTTGTAACACCTAGAACAGCATGCTATTAGGCAAAACGACTCCTGAACTGCTAATGACTCCGTAACTATCGTGCATAATCCCACGCCTAGGCAAGCCTTAGATAATCAACCCTTATAAAACTGGAAACTACCTCTTTGTGTTTATTGCTTAATAGTTAACAGGGCTTAAAATCAGTAGGCAAACTGATTAGGCCCCTGCTTCTAAGTTTAAAATAAAATTGCATATCTTCTGTGTCTGGATACTCACTTAGACATCATGTCTTAGGATCCTGTTTAACAATATGGCCCTTATTTGTGCTTGAATCGTGCTATTTTAAATGCATTATCTGTGGAGGTGAACCTGAGCCCTCATCTGCTATTTCATGCTTTTATTTGCCAAAGTCCTATGTGTTCTTGCTTGTCGCCTTAGTATTTTCTCCTTTAAACCTTAGGGGTCTGTCTAGAACTACCTATTGGTAGAGGTCCTAAATTTCCTCCAGGACCATTAAGAAGGGACGGGTAACAACACGCAATAGAGATGGCTACCCAACACTCGCGTTAATAACCATTAAGGGGGTGGGAAGGGTAGATATGGATATGATGACCAGTGTGCTAATGCCACGCGTAGCCCCTTTCTAAGGAGTGATTACCGGGCATTGTACTGATGTGATCCTATAGGCTAACTAACCTAGGACCTCTCTCTCCCAAATCCTCTTTACTTGAGAACTTTACTTTCCTTTTTATGCACGCAACTTGTTTAAATTCTTGTCTTATTATTTGAGTTGTACAACGTTCAACATGCTTTACTTGCAATTATTTGCTTCAACTACTTATTTGTTAATGGACTAATTCGTAAGTATAAGTTCGGTCGGAACTCACCGTTGTGGATCGAGAGGGGTGCCTAACACCTTCCCCTCAAGGATATTTCGAGCCCTTACCCTAATCTCTGGTAATGCAAACTGGTCTAAGAGTTAATTGCTCTAGGTGCTCTAATGTACCATAATTCGTTAGGTGGCGGCTCTTCAAATGCCCAATTCCCAAAAGAAAATGAGTTATTACCCCCATGAATGTTGAAACCCGGACCTCCCCGTCAGAAGGGAAAAAAGGGGGCGCAATAATTTGGACGGGATTTTCACTTCACTTCTCATATTTTAAAACCCTAAACTCCCATAGGCGATTTTCTTGAAGAGAGTTCTTCCCCAAATCATAGGCAAACGATTTCTAACTCATTTTCTTCAATCTACTTCATCTTTTTACATGATTTCACTTCAAAATCTAGGGTTTTTAATGGAAAATTGGGTGTTCTTGGGTAGAAGTTAGGATTTTCGAATTTTGGGAATTTGGACCTCAATTTGAGGTCGGATTTCAAAACTAATTGCATATTTTGAGTTCGTGGGTGAATGGGTAATCGGGTTTTGGTTCGAACTTTGAGTATTGACCAAGCGGGCCCGGGGTCGGGTTTTGACTTTTTGGGGAAAACATTGGGAAATTCATATTCATGCATTAGAATTGGTTTAATTAGCATTTATTGATATTATTGAATTAATTATTGCTAGATACGAGTGAATTGGTGGTGGAATCGAGAGGAAAAGCGGTGGTTGAGTGTTGAATTGCCCGTTGGCTTGAGGTAAGTGTTTGGTTTAACCTTGACTTAAGGTAATAGGAATTTCCGACTTTTGTGCTAAATGAAATATCATGTGTGTGGCGTATAGGTGTTGTGACGAGTACCTATGCGCCACCAAATTTCCAGTTTTAGTTTGTTTCCTTCCCCGTTTCTAGTATACTGCTTCTTGTCTTATTTGCTACCTGCTTAAACTGTTTCCATGCCGTAATTGCTACTCGATCATACATGCTTCCATGCCTTAATTGCTATTTGATTACAAATGTTCCATGTCTAATTGCTTCATGTTAACTGTTGTTCTCTTCATTGAATTATATAAATGTTTCATGTTAGTTGTTGATGTTTCCGTTGAGGTATTATTGGTTTCGTAGCTTCATTTTATTATCTCGTTGGTTTATATGGATTCATTGGTGCACGTTGGTTGGTCTGGCTTATTTGGTTTCATGAGTGAAGTTTCATAATCGTAGCGAAATTCCATTGTGTAGATGAAGTATAAGAATTGTGGAAATTGAGTTAACTTGTGAAACACCTTGTATTTATTCTTTGCGATTGGTGTTGATATATACATATGTTGGGATCGGGTTGCACGCCGCAACAGGAAGAATAAGGAAGAATTGTGATTGTCTGGTGGGATCGGGTTGCACGCCGCAACAAAGAGTAATAAGGGTGGACAGGTGGGATCGGGTTGCGCGCCGCAACAGGAGGAATAAGGGTGATATGTGTTGAGGAGCAATAAGGGAGGACAAGTGGGATCGTGTTGCGCGCCGCAACAAGGAGGAATAAGGGAGAATATTAATACTGTTATTGTTGGAATATTGATATTGTTATTGTTTATATGGTGGGATCGGTATGCGCGTCGTATCAGTTATTGTTTTTGGCATTTATTTTTGTTGAAGATATTATTGAGGTGTTGAAATTCCCTAAGGATTGGTTATAGCTGAATACTAGTAGACTGGTTGAGTCCTGTGTTCCTTTAATGCGAGTTCCGGTTATTTTTCATTCCGTACTTCTTTTCTGTTATTATAAACTGTTGCAGCTTATATTTATATTGTTATGCCCCGCCGTAGCCTCGTCACTGCTTCGTCGAGGTTAGGCTTGGCACTTACCAGTACATGGGGTCGGTTGTACTGATGCTACACTCTGGACTTTTTGTGCAGATCCTAGTGCTGGACTGTACGAACCGTAGTTCGAGGTTGCCGCCTTCAGATCAGTGTAGATCCGAGGTAGTCCTGCAGGCGTCCGCAGGCCTTGGCGTCCCCTTCTATCCTGTCTTTCTTCTATGTTTTACTTATTTCCGAAACAGATGTGTACTTCTTTGTTCAGACTATTATGTGTAGTATTCGTAGATGGTCCGTGAGATTGTGACACCAGTTCTGGGTGGAGTTTTATCATGGTTTCGCAGTTGTATTAAGATAACTTGTTAAATTCTGTTCTTTCATTTTTATTCCGCTGATTTACTTATGCTAACTTCAAAATTGTTAAAAGATAAAAGGAAAAGACGAAATAATTTGTAACGTTGGCTTGCCTAGCAAGTACAATGTTAGGCACCATCACGGTCCTGACGGTTGGAAACTCGAATCGTGACACCCCAACAGATCAACAAAAATATTAAAGAAAATTTACAAGAAAATCAATACACCCACATAAAAAGTTAACCAAAAAAGCTCCATTATAATTGAGGTTGATTTGAATGGCGTTGTTGGTATTGGGAGTGACGTCGAAGAAAGAGAAATTAGGATTAACCTTATGGGTTCGAGATTGTAATCCTTTTATTTTACTGAGTTTTAAATTAATACAACAACAACAATAACAATAATAACAGATCCAGTATAATTTCACAAGTAGGGTCTGGGGAGGGTAGTATGTACGCAGACCTTATCCCTACCTTCAAGAAAGCAGAGAGGTTGTTTCCTAAAAGACCCTCGGCTTATCCCAAAAGACCCTCGGTTTAAGAAAGATAAAAGGAAGGGCAGCAGCAATCATACCAGTTGTAAAATCGAAGCAAAAATACAACGATACCAAACTAAAACCGAGTATTGCAATCAAAAAGCCGAAACGAAAGCAACGGCAAGTAATCACATAAATCAAGGAATACGAAAGTACATAAATAGCGCTAACTCATGCACCAAAACTACTGTACAGACAAGGACAACGCTAGGCACCTATTCTAACCTTTTACCTTTATTTTCAACCTCCACACCTTCCTATCCATAGTCATGTCCTCGGTGAGCTGGAGCAACGCCATATCTTGCCTAATCACGTCTCCCCAATACGTTTTGGCCAACCTCTACCTCTCCTTAGGCCCTCCAGGGCCAACCTCTCGCACCTCCTCACTGGTGCATCTGCGTCTCTCCTTTGTACATATTCATTGAATTTTTTAATACAAATACAAGGTTTGAACAAAAGCTATTGGGTCCTGCAACCAACACTGTAGTTCCGCCCCTGAACTACAAATGTTTTTTTATTAACTTCACTATTACCATGGAAAAACTCATAAGTCATACATGAAATTAATCGTGAAAGAAACTATTAAAAGTTACGAATAAACATTGCTAAATCGCATTATTACAAATTGTGAAAAGCGAATGGAAAAACCATTCCGATGCTTCCTTTATTTAAACTCGTAGCTTATTAGTATATATTTATTATAATAATGGCGGAATATGATCCTTCAGTTTCAAGGTATACGACAATTGCACTCTATGCAATAATTAACAGCTATATCTGCTACTATCGGTAACATGACATTCAAAAATTGGGGCTTAATTGGGTCATTCAACGATCCAGTTGTGCTCTGAGCTTCATTTGCTGCACCCAAATTCAAGTATTAATAGTGTTCTCTTAGATAATATAATGGAAATTAATTCAAATGAAAAATGCATGTTCCATAAATAAACATAGCAAATACAGAGCTTTTTCTTTTTTCATGTTTATGTCACGGCACGATCCAATTTAGGATCATGACCGGTTCTTAGGGGCAAGTACCTCCAAGGAAGCGTCATCGGTATTTTTACTAAAAATTCGACAGAGTTTTCCCTATTTTAGGATTATCCACAACTTTTTCGTTGTTTCATTTATTACCGGGGAAGCGGTTCAGATTTACTTTTCTACTAAATATATATAATCCATTTAGAATTAATATTGTGTATAGTTATATATAATCAGTATATAATTTATGTATACCGACTAGAAAAAATAAACAGTAAATTCGCATGGCGATTTGTATAAAGATCCTAATGAAAGATGCATGCAAATAGAAGGCTCTTTTTCTTTTGTTTCATTTTTTAGCGGGAAAAAAAATCCAAATTTACTCATTTATGTATTATGGGATATCTTAATTTTATCATATGTTATACTTTGAGTTCATTCATACCTTATCGTTAGTAAATTATCTTATATTTGCTCTTGACTTCAGGGGGGCTCTAGCATTGACCATGTGTATTTCACATGTCAATTTACTTTAGGAAAAAGTCGAACCACACCGCTTTATTTTTTTTATTGTGATTCAAAATTATCATTTGGAGCTCGATGATTTGCTTATAGCAATGGTATGAATGACCTCATAATATAACACATGATAAAGATAGTTCATACCGTACGTGAACGACTACTACTTTTTACCTTTTTCACCCTAAAAAAATTACCAAGATGTTTGCTCACCCTAAGGTTAGAGGCTGTGGCAGAAGTTGTAGCGGCTACGGATTTTTCCTTTTACCAAAAATAATTACCAAGATAGAAAACTTACATTTGAGTAATGGGTGTGAAGGCTGAGCAGGCATATCCCTAGCAGCAACCTTTGAGAAAATCATCAGAAGTAAAAGCAAAGAAAATTTGATAAGCAAAAGATTTGACTTGAAAACCATTTTTTGATGAATTAATGAACTCTAAAATATTTGTTGATAATTGTGGATGATTAAAATTCCTGCATTCTTTCTCCTATTTATAGAAACTTTAGATAGAAAGATTTCGGTGACCAAACGTCCAAACCTATAACCTATGTGCTCGTTTAGGCAACTTTAAGATAACCTTTTTTGGGAAAAATAAATGTTGTGGGATGCTTGTTGTTTTTAAGAAGTTATGTTAATACGGTAAAATTTCTCTATAACAACCTTGTTTATTTGATATTTTTTTTGTTGATATAGTGAAGTGTTGATATAGAAAACATAAGTTACAACATAACATAAGAAATTGGTTCCAATGAAAACTTGACCATTATAATAAAGTGCTGTTATAGAGGATGACTATTACAGAGAAGTACTGGAACTAATTTTTTTTTAGTTATTTTACTCAAAAGGTGTTCGAAGACCTTCTCAACAACAAAAGTTTCAATTATTGTTCCATATTAGTTGGTCACCTTTACAAATTTGTTCTATATTTTTATTTGTATTTTTATCTTTATTTCCTACAGTGGTGGCTTGAACTATTTTTAAATGAAGAAACTTAGTGGGCGTTTGGACATAGAATTGTAAATTTTCGGAAGAAAGTGAATTTTTTTCAATTGAAAATGGTATTTGAAAGTTAGAGTTGTATTTGGACATGAATATAATTTTGGACTGTTTTTGAATTTTTGCGAGTGATTTGAAGTAAAATTTTTAGAAAAACAGCTTTTTGGAGTTTTTAAAATTTTTGAAAATTATGAAATTCATCTTCAAGTGAAAATTAAAAATTTCATGGCTAAACACTGATTTCGAAAAAAACGTAAAAGAAATTTATGGCCAAACGACCCCTTAATTGTTCTAGCTGTACTTCACAAAATCAATATTGTAGAGCTGTTTTATAGTCTTTTGTTGAATTCTTCTTTTTATTTGTTGATTATTTACTTTTGTGAGGTTGATGTATTCTTTTTCCATGGTTTGTAACTAGCATAACATCACTATATATCTAGAATTTTGGTGAAACCTATCACCTCTTGAGTATATTATTCGTTTTTGTTTGTTTAATCTTAGATGAGCTCTCAATTGAAATAAGCACTAATAGCTTGAACCGAATTAGCGAGACGGAACTTAAGTTGGCTAACGCTTTATAATTAATAATCATGTTAATTAAGAGATTAAATAAGTTGGTTTAACGATTGAGTCTAGGAATAAGCCAATCATACCTTTTTATATAACTTATTTTTATTATATATAAGGGGTAGGGAAGCATAAATGGGGACAGGATTACAAGGTGAGGAATCAGACTCTCCGTCACAAAATTAAATTTCATGTAGCCAATTAATTTGACTTTGGCCTTTATTTGATTGAAAAACATAACTTAAATAGAATTGCTAGCAATTGTTAAATTCTAGTGATTAGCCAAAGGACCCAATATTACTCCGAATAGCAGCATGGCTGATTTACTTTAATTTAAAGTTGTGTGAGGGTAAAAGTTGGGCAGCATTTATGTGGTTAGGCCTTAGCACAAAATTGATAAAACAACTATAGTTCTCTTTTGAAATAAAAACGACGTGGTTTCTCGAATGAGTTTGAACTATATACATCATTAGTGTAAAGAATTTTATACGCAGGTTATATATATTTTTTGTTATAGGTAATTTTTTTTAAATTATAATTATAAAACCACAATTTAAAAAGATTTGCTTGTATATAGCCTTTGGGTGACTGGATAGTGAATTATTTTTAATAACAGTGTATATTACTTAAACTCGACTCGATATATTAAGTTTTAAACGTTTAAAATCATTCTAGATGTCATCAATGTAATGAATTTCGGAGATGCTTACCATATCGCTTGTGTAGACATGTAAAAAATTATTTAGTCCGTACAAAATCTGGATTAAATTCTAAATTACTTTGGGTCGAATAATTAATTTGGATTTTACGAATTAAATAAGTCAATTTTAATATTTTTAAGTCCAAGGTCCATTTCATCTTAAGGCCCAGACTATACCATGTGTCAAGTAACATGGCATATCCAGTCAAACTCCGGGCCAATAAGGTGACGCCATGTGTTAAATGATGTAGCAATCCAAGTCAAAAAGCAAGAACCAACCACAAGTCGCCAAGTGGCTAAAATGACATGGGCCAATCAGAATCAAGCAAGAGAGTTCTTATGTAACTTGACTGTCCATCCTCTACAACTATTAATAGAGGGGTTACATAACTCTCAAGGAACATTCAGGGTTAGAGAAGAGCATTCCGCAATTGGTGAAGGCATCCACAAACAGAGAGATCAATCATCAAGTGCTTAGTTCTTCAACAAAGGAGTGATCAACGGAGTTCTTCGCGGAGATCAACCCGTAACAATAAAGTGTTGCTCGACGTTCTTGGCGATTAAATACATCACAAGGAGGTCTGCATCATCCTAAATTCGAGAAAGACACTTCTCAAGCCCTCGAATCATGGAGAATTTTAGAGAGGAGAATCAAGGGATACATAGAATTGTACTCACAAATATTTATCAATAAAATCTCTTTTTCTTCAAATTATTTTTGTTGCAGTTTATTTTTTGTCTTACGAAAATTTGTTGCGAACAAATTTTTGCACGGCCAGTGGGAACAATTCGGCCCTTCATCACTCCTTCTTGCAAGTTGAAAACTACAAACTTCAGATCTACTGCTACAATGGCCTTCCGCAAGTGTCATGTTTCATCCAAAGATGCTACTATTTTCGCATTCGTTGAGCTCAGTCATGTTGGCCCAATCACTCGAAGCAAGTTCAAGGCTAATGGCTTGGATGGATCCGAATACTTCGCCTCCTTGGAGATGGCAAAGAAAAGCAGATCTCATATGACGTTCGCAACCGCAATCTCTAGGGGCAACACCTCATTCTCGATGTTTGGCAAACTTTCTCAAACAGCCTCAAACCTTGGCGGATTTGAGGATTTGGTGGTTTCTTCAGTTTCAACGAAATTCAATGCCTTGATGCCTAACGCAACTAACGTGGACTAAACGTTTTCCATGATAGAACAAACTCTAGAGGTCTTGAAGAAATCTGTTGAAGACAAAGACCTTCAAATCGCTCAACTCATGAACAAATTGGAGGCCTATGCACCTAGATAGTCAAGTCGTGTCCCTCCTCGTTCACCTGTCTTCACCTCCCAGAAAACAGCTGTTGAGGAATCATTTGCAAAGTGAAACATTCAAAAGGAAAATCAATCTACTTCAGTTGCGGCATTATTTGTCCAACAATTGCAAGACATGATAACAAACACCATCAAAGCTCAATATGGCGGACCATCACAAAGTTTGTTGTACTACTCTAAACTTTATACTAAGAGGATTGATTGTTTAACCATGCCCACCAATTATCAACTACCAAATCTGCATCAATTCGATGTCAAAGGGAACCCAAGGCAACATATTGCCTACTTTGTCGAGACTTGGAGCAATGCTGGAACGCATGATGACCTTTTGGTAAAACAATTTGTTCGTTCTCTGAAGGGGATCGCATTTGACTGGTATATTGACTTGGAGCCCGAGTGCATTGATAGCTGGGAGCAACTTGAGAAGGAATTCCTCAATCGTTTTTACAGTACCCGAAGAACTGTAAGCATGATAGAGTTCACAGGCACCAAGAAAAGGAAAGACGAGCCCGTGGTTGATTACATTAATCATTGGAGAGCATTAAATTTGGACTGAAAAGATTGCCTTTCAGAAATATCTGCTGTGGAGATGTGCATTCAAGGAATGCACTGGGGCCTTTTGTACATTCTACAAGGGATCAAACTGCAAACTTTTGAAGAACTCGCAAGATGAGCGCACGACATGGAGTTAAGCATCGTAAGTCATGGAAAGGCATCTCCATTTGCTGATCAAAAGGAGTTCAAGAAAAATGTTGCATCAAAGAACCAAATCAAAGAATCAATGGCGGTGAAAGCAACTTCTGTGAAGGTCACTACTAAGCAATACGTGAAGGAGGATAAGACCCCAAGTCAATATCCCAAAGAGGAGAAGCGTCGTCCCACCTTGAAGGAATTAGAGGCGAAGGTTTATCCATTTCCAGATTCAGACGTACCCAAAATCCTTGATGAAATGCTGGACAAGAAAGTCATCGATCTCCCTGAATCAAAAAGGCCAGAGGAAATTGGCAAAGTTGGCGATCCGAAATACTGCAAGTTTCATTGCGTCATTAGCCATCCTAGAGAGAAATGCTTCGTGTTGAAGGAGAAAATCATGGATCTTGTAAGTGAAGGAAAAATCATCATAGTACGATGGAGTGAAAC
>NW_017680116.1:0-1157 GCF_001879085.1 Nicotiana attenuata | reverse complement strand
GACTTGGTGGTGAAGACGAAGAATAGGCGTTATCACCTTGAAGACCTTCGAATTGTTTTTGAAAGGTTAAGAAAATTCGACCTGAAGATGAATCCACTCAAGTGTGCATTTGGAGTTACCTCAGGAAAGTTTCTTGGCTTCATTGTGCGTCATCGTGGAATTGAAGTTGATCCTGCAAAGATTGACGCCATTCAGAAAATGCCCAAGCCAAAGAACTTGAGAGAGCTTCAACGTCTCCAAGGAAACTTAGCATTCATCCAGAGGTTCATCTCTAATCTAGCCGGACAGTGTCAACCCTTCAATCATCTATTGAGAAAGGATATCCCCTTTTATTGGGATCAATCATGTGAAAATGCTTTTGAAAGCATAAAAAATACTTGTTGAATCCACATGTGTTAGGGGCGCCAATGCTTGGGAAGCCATTGATACTTTACATCGCGGCACAGGAACGTTCACTTGGAGCACTACTTTCTCAAGAGAATGATGAAGGAAAGGAAAAACCCTTGTACTCCTTAGCCGAAATCTGATAGGAGCTGAGATGAACTATACGCTTGTTGAGAAAATATGCTTAGCGTTACTTTATGCGATAAAGAATCTAAGGCGTATTTTGAAGCATACACCATCAAACTCATCTCTTGAGCAGATCTCGTAAAGTTCGTGATGACTCAACATGTTCTTTATGGACGCCTAGCAAGATGGTCCATATTGTTTAAACAATATGAGATCACATAGACACCTCAAAAAGCTGTGAAAGGACAAGCACTAGCCAATTTTCTCGTTGATCACCCTCTTCCGGCAGAATGGGAGCTTTCGGATGAGTTTCCAAATGAAGACGTTTTGTTCATCGAAGAGTTTCCACCATGGACAATGTTCTTTGATAGATCTGCACGATTCCCATCGGACCATGGATGATGTCTTCGGACGGTTAGGATGACGTCCTTAGACCATGATATCTTGGGCCATGAAGCATATAATAAAGGATTCGCAGGCTATGAAATGATGCTCTCGGGCTATGAGAATGATGCCTCCGAACTATGATGCCTTTGAATAATGATATGCAAGAGATTAAAAGGGGTCCTCAGGCTATGGCATGGCGTTCTCGGGCTATGCGAATGGTGCCTCCGAACAATGACGCCTTTGGACAAATTTGGCGATCT
>NW_017680115.1:0-14524 GCF_001879085.1 Nicotiana attenuata | reverse complement strand
TTGTTTTATCGTTTTGCCGTTAATACGCATGTTTCTCTATTTTTGCTTCTGCTGGTTTTCTACAGTATGCTTTACATGTCTATCTCACGTGTTCTGTTACTATTTCTCTTGCCAAGTTTGTTTGCCTTTACTGGATTTTGTTTGGGTTCTAAACCTGTTTCTTCTACTGCTTCCTAAGCTCTACATCATCTCTCTTCTCTTCTGAACTTACAGGAGTTCTGAGCTTTCGCTTAAACTTGTTCTCTATGATTTTTCATTCTACTTCTTCTAGCTTGCTGCGTGTATCTGTGTGCTTTCTCATGAGACTCTGGAAGAGTTCCCTAAGTTTTGTTTTGAGAGCTTGCCTTCTCCTTCTATATTCCACTCAATCTGAAACCCTAGGTTTGGGGTTTTTGTGAGTTTTGGTCTTTGTGACTGGACTAGGGTTCTACTCTAGAACCCTGGGTTCTCTCTAACTCATGCTGAGTCTATAACTGAACTTAAATCTTTTTGTTTGTGATTGGAAAAACTTTCTATGCCAGTCTTTTCTTTCTTGTTTGATACTTGTATTCTTTATATATGAGAGCCTTTCTTTCAAAAATGGTTCTGCCAACTCGTGATTGATTCCAATTTCCTTTAACTAAGGCTCGACTGATTGTTACTGGATTTTCCAATTAAACCTTTTTCTCCTACTTTTCTGACTAAGTTCATTCAAACCAGGCTTTAAATTTCTGGCTGTTTGATTGATTTGCTTTCCTTATTTCTCAAACTGTGTGCCATAGAATTTTTGCCTTAATTAAATCTCTGTGTACTTGCCCTTGTTATGCTACTCTGGGAAGGTTTTTAATTACTTTTCTTTCCTTAATTAGCCATACCCGTTTGAAATCAAATCCCTGAGACTAAGGGAGATCCTTATGTGATTGACTGAAATGTTATTTCCTTGCCTTCTACTTACTCGTTTTTGCACTATAAAAGGAGACAACCTTTTCAACACTTAACACAGTTCTTTTCTGCACCTTTGCAATAGCAACACACACAGACACTTCTAGCACACTTCGAATACTTTTCACTGCCCTATTTCAAAATACCTTCTCTACCACTACCCTTATTTCTGATACTAAGTACTGCGCTCCTCTCTGTTCTACTGTCTGAAATACTCCTGAGTTCCTCCTTCTACTTACTCGTTTTTGCACTATAAAAGGAGACAACCTTTTCAACACTTAACACAGTTCTTTTCTGCACCTTTGCAATAGCAACACACACAGACACTTCTAGCACACTTCGAATACTTTTCACTGCCCTATTTCAAAATACCTTCTCTACCACTACCCTTATTTCTGATACTAAGTACTGTGCTCCTCTCTGTTCTACTGTCTGAAATACTCCTGAGTTCCTCTTGAACTCTCAATATTTGCTAAGGAATTTGAGCTGATTTTGCTGACTTCTGGCTGCTTATCTGCTTTGGTTGTTCTGCTGTTACAAAAAATTGCAACTGGTATGTCTTTCTAGTTAAATAATACCCCCTACTATGTGTTTACTTCCCTCCTTCTGTTATGCATTCTCCATTATATGCTCCTCTTAATCTGTCATGCTCTCTTTCATTCTGTTTTGTATCTTCAAGTCTGTTATGTCTTCTTGCTTTCTTCATATTTCTGTAAATGCTTTCTTATGTGGTACCTTGTCTCTTTGACCCCCCCTCTTATGTGTGAGTGCGATTTTGAGTCATGTTGGCATTCTATTATTGCCACTCATGAC
Source organism: Nicotiana attenuata (assembly GCF_001879085.1). Lineage (NCBI taxonomy): Eukaryota > Viridiplantae > Streptophyta > Magnoliopsida > Solanales > Solanaceae > Nicotiana > Nicotiana attenuata. The sequence goes on along the minus strand of NW_017680115.1, from coordinate 12,790 downwards.
TTAGAATCAGGTTCTCTGGAGCCTCTACTCAAATCAATTCCCATTCCCTTTACCCCTTATGTGCTGAGCCTGACTCAAGTCTGGTGGTGTCCTAATCACCATCCAGACTTGAGTCTGACTTCTAGAAGTCTGCTCTTATTTGTTTGAACCAAGCAAAGGGTCAGGGGTGTGCCAGTCTATACCCATGGCTGGGTATGACCACCCTCTGCTATGGCTCTCTTCTCTCACTTTGCACTTATTCCTAGTTCTAAGTTCTGCCCCCTTTGGCAAGCCATGCTTTGGGACCCTAGAGCTCCCTCTGAACTTGGATGCCTTAGGGCTGGCTATTCCACACTGCACTATTCTATTCTATATTATTATCCAAAATGTAAGCACTTCCTGGATCCTCTGAGGCTCCTTGAAACTCTGAAACACTTTGGGTAAGAGAAGGCCTTGGAAATCTGGAATCCGGAATTGGTGAAATACATGTTATTGGGCATTAAGGTTGAATTAGGCTTCTCGGATCTAGCTGTAGACTGTGATGTATTTTTAATTACTTCCTATCTTCTGGTTCTGTAATAATTCTGTGTATAAAACTCGGGGGGATATTAGTAAAAGGGTATGGGAGGGTTTTAGTTTATCTGCATATACTAAAGGGTAGATGCCATGCGTATAGGATTAATATTACAATTCAATCATCTAGATACCATGTCTATAGGATTAATATTGCACTTCAATCATTTAGATACCATGCCTATAGGATTAATATTGCAACTCAATCATCTAGAAATTCTGCCTATAGGTTTAATGTTCAGTCATATTGCGAGTCATCTAGAAATCCTGCCTATAGGACTTAATATTCATATAATAAGCTGCATATAGAGATCATGTCTATAGGAAATATATAAACATTAGGCAAACTGTAGGGTAATCAAATACTCATTCCTTCACCAGTTTTAAAAAAATTAGTAATGGGTCTTAAGGAATCCAGGTATAGATATCATGCCTATAGGGGTTCAAACTCGCTTAATGTATTTAAGTAATAATAATTTGTCAATTGGCCTCAAACGTTTTCAACAAAAAGCTCTTCCAAATCTATTCGCTTTTTAAAACTCTTACAAGTCTGCAATGCTCTTAAATTTTCTGCACTTGCATTTTTCTTTTTCTGAAACGGTTCCTTAAACCTTCTGCCTGAATTTTACTCATATCTTGAAACTATCCTTTTTAACTCACTATTCCTTTAAAGCATTCTCGCTTTCGAAACTACTTCTTTACAATTCTGCTGTGTTTTCACTTAAACAACTCCGCTGATTTCAAAGTCGTCTCGGAACTTCTGCAATTTTCAATCTTCTGTTTTTCAAGCTCTTCTGCATTAGGTTCTTGTCTGAAATCAGTGCTTTCTGAGTAACCTGTCTAAAATACCTCAATTTCTGACTATTGGATCCAGGTTGCCTAATGCAGACTTTTTATCTAATTCTATGTGTTAAACTGGTCCGTCCGCCGCTTCAATTTTAATTAAGACCAAACCAGTATGTGTAAGGCATGCTAAACTAAGTGTTATCTGATTTACGGGGTTTTACGTGAGCCTTGCATGCTTGTTTGTTAATCCACTTTACTTGCTACTTATTTTGATTGTCGAAATTAGTATTTTGTCCTTTTAAACCCCATATATGCCTCTCCCCTTTTCTTCCTTTTTAGAATTAGAAGTCCTAGATACCCCGGGACTGATAGGTTGGGACGGGTAATAACATGCAATAAGTAACGAAACTAACTGCGTTTAAATACCTTAACGGGGTGGGAAGGGTAGAATATGGAGATGATGACCGGTGCTCTAATATCATATGCGACCCCTCTCCTGAGGAGTGTGTGCGGGGTATTGCACCGATGTGATCCATTTTGTATTTAAACTTAGGACCCCCTTTGCTTTTCTTTATTTGTATAAAAATGTTTTCTCTTAAATTTACATTTTCTTCCAACTAATCCTTCTCTTCTTAAATCATTTATGTCCTTTCCTTCTTTCTAAAATTTTCAAACTTGTTTGTAGCTACTATGTGCAAACCTTACTTGTTTCTTTCTACTTCTTTTAAAGTCACAATTAAGCATGGCCGGGAACCACACTAGTAGATCTTGAGGGGTGCCTAATACCTTCCCCTCGAGATAATCTCAAGCCCTTACCCGAACTCTGGTTTTCTTTCAAAATCTTCTCCTTTTCTTTAAAGTGTCCTAATGCACTATAATCATTAGGTGGCGACTCTTCAAATTCCATAACCCGGTTCCTGCAAGGGAATAAGAGTTGTTTTGTCCACAATGTCGTAAACCCGATTTCGCTCTTAGAAAAAGGGGGCGTCGACAGCATGGCGACTCTGCTGGGGACTTCTTTAAGGCTTTTACCGTTACATGCTTCTGTGACTTTATTGCTTCCTTAATTACCTTTATTTCTTGCTTTAAATTATTTCATCATGGATACTAACTTGACTCTTCATGTTTTCCTTTTTCTTTCTTCCTTTACTGCCTTATTATTATTTCAATACCGTTGTAATTTTCGAGCATTTATTGTAATCTTTTACTCTATGAACGTGAATATACATGCTATCTGCTTCATTTTTGTAACTGCATTCTTCAACATCATATTCCACTCGTGCCAAGACAAATCCTATAGCAACGCTTATAATGAGTGGTTGCGCCCTTCCGATATTATAAACCCCCTAAATGTGGCAAAGGCATATTTGCGGTAAAACCAGTCGATCAACGGTGTAGTCGACGGTTCCGCGCCTTTCCCTCTTGAGTTGTCCGCTCAAGGGTACCTTGTCTAGCACTTCAAAAGTAGAAACCTTATTCCGTTAAATTGTTCATGCATCATGGTCAACCCTAGCCGAGTCAGTTATGTTGTCTGCATAATGACTCAATAAGATAGCCTAAACCAAAGTCCATCGGGTTTCCCCAAAACCCAAACGGACACCTCCACGTTATGTGCATTTATTTGGAGAACTAAATGTCTTTATTGCTAATTATTGATTTAAATAGTCGAGTCTGGTGGGGTTAAGGGCCTAACGCTTTGTTTTGCAGAAAATGAGGCACGAAGTCCCCAGATTCGGTATGGTAACCAACATTTACCCAAGGCTGCTAAGCTGGTGGGAGGACCTTCATGCCAGTGATCGGACCCTCGTCTGCAAATATTTAGGAAATCTTCCTTCACTCCTGGAAGTTAGGCCCGACAACAAGATCATCGAAGCTGCTACTCTATTCTGGGACAGTGATCGGTCAGTTTTTCGCTTCGGGGACCTTGAAATGACCCCTTTACTGGAGGAAATAGGGGGTCTAGCTGGAATTCCTTGGGAGACTCCGGGTCTACTTATGCCAGAGAATCGCAAAGGTAGGGGTTTCCTCAAAATGATGGGACTCAAGAAGAATCCGGATCTGACTTGTCTAAAGGATTCCTACATACCATTTGACTTCCTGTATGAAAGGTTTGGCCATAGCAAGTCCTATCACACCTACACCGATGAGTTCGCCCTTACATCTTTAGGGCACATACATAGGAGGGTCTTTGTGTTCATGTTCTGTTTCTTGGGTATGATGATCTTTCCCATGAAGAAGGCTAGGATCCACACCAGACTAGCCATGGTGACCAAAACCTTAACGGAGGGTATCGATGGGCAGACTTTCAGCATAGTGCCCATGATCATTACCAAGATGTACCGAGCTTTAGAAAAGTGTCAGCAAGGGGCCCCACACTTTGAAGGTTGTAATTTGCTACTCCAACTTTGGCTTATAGAACACCTTCAGAAAGGCGATTACAGACAGGAAATCATACGCAGGGATTGGGATGACCATATCGCTTTTCATCACCCAAAGCGAATGAACTTCATGCCCAATATGTTTGCTCAGCCGGAGGACGCTAGCGGATGGGCAGAACTTTTTGAAAATCTAAAAGAAGAACAGGTACAATGGATGTACGAGTGGTTCCCAACAGGGAGTTTATTGTTCGTTCTCGGGACGCACCGTTCCTTATACTCATTGGCTTAATAGGAACTTACCCTTATGTCCCTCTCTGAGCCATGAGGCAAGCAGGGAGGAAGTAGATCATACCAAGGATAGAAAAGATGAGTCATTTCAGGGTTGACTTTCAGGACGATGATAGCCCGCACAGGTGTCAAGCTCAGCACATGTGGCACTGCAAGATCGTCTTGGGAAGAGAATATATTGAACCAGACAGGTATCATGCCGGGTGTGTGCCACAATACACGGGTTGGTTGGAAGACGATCACATTGGTTTGGGTCGCCCAGGGTCTGTCCATGGTCATAGGCTTATTGATGAGAAAGCTGCAGCGCAAGTCAAATACAATCAACTGCGCAAAAGGATGCGAGAGTGTGAAAATGAGCACCGGGAAATACAGGAGGCTCACCAGAAGCTGATCGACGAGTGGAAGGATATGGCTGTCAACGCCAGCAACCAGCTAGGGTATCTGGAACAAGGGTTAGTGGAGCTGGAAGGCAAATTTTTGTAAAGGATTAACGATTGTCAAAATGCTGAGGGTAATGAAGGTGGGCATCTGGCCGGAGCCTATTTGCTGCTGGGACTGCGCGAGCTGGTGCAACTATTCGAGGGAGGCAAGAATGCTGAATCTGGGGAAGGTCCTTCTGGGACCAAGTAGTTAGAATCTTTTACTGCTTTCATAATGTAATAAGGCCACTGGCCATTAGTGACATCTTTTATTATTCGGTTGTTTTAAGATTCGTCTTGTTTTTATCAATAAAATGAGGCATTTAGCATTATAAGTTCTCCAAATTTAACTTGTCGCTAGGCCTACCTCGGGCACAACGAGGCACCCAAATTAGGAAACGACTTATACTCCTGCACAATGTGTTTAACTATCGCAATATTTTCTTTCACTGAACCCGCGCTAACTTTTTATTTTTGTTTTTCTTTCTTTATTTTTATTTCCCCTCCCCAAAAGGTTAGTTCGTGCATTCTGGCACCATCAGCATACTTAACAAGATCCAAGGGCCCTCCACCTCCTCCTCCTTCGAGTCCTACCAGAAACAAGAACAAGAGCGGAATGGGAGATACCAGTGCTAGAAAAGAAATTGAGGAAACTTCTCAGAATGCTCCAATTACCAGGGAAACTGCTGCTCATCTTGAGCAGACATTGCTGAAATTTCGAGAAGAATTAGACCAAGTCCGGAACTTGGCAAGCCTATCAATCACTCTTGCCGCTCCTGATGTTAACGCTCAGAACCCCATACCTCCACAAAACACCCCACAACCACCAGTACAACCTGGTCACACCCAAGCGTGCAACACATGCAACAACACTCCACTGCTCATTCCCGAACCACAAAACACCACAAACGACCATAACACTCCTATCTTTGTGGACACTATACCCCACTATACCCAGCCAATCTCAGGTGCACCAGAATCAGACGACAAAGACTCCCTTATCTGAAATTTGGCTCCTGAGCTCAAGAAGTTAACCAGCCGGGTCCAGGGTGTCGAAGGTAGCAAAGGCGTTGAGGGGTTGAACTACGAAGATCTTTGTGTTCAGCCAGATGTTGAACTCCGGAGGGGTACAAACCTCCCAAGTTCGAGATGTTCGACGGTACAGGTGATCCCAGGGTCCATCTAAGAATGTATTGTGATAAGCTGGTAGGAGTTGGAAGGGACGAGAAAATCCGCATGAAGCTGTTCATGAGGAATCTGAAAGGCGACGCCTTATCTTGGTACATCAGCCAGGATTCAAAGAAATGGACAAGTTGGGTGAGCATGGCATCCGACTTCATGGACCGTTTCAGGTTCAACTCAGAGAACGCACCAGATGTGTTCTACATTCAGAATCTGAAGAAGAAGCCTACAGAAACCTTTCGCGAGTATGCAACTCGTTGGAGGTCAGAAGCTGCCAAGGTCAGGCCGGCCTTAGAAGAAGAGCAAATGAACAGGTTCTTTGTCCGGGCTCAGGATCCGCAATACTATGAGAGGCTGATGCTGATAGAAGGTCAGAAATTCTCCGACATCATCAAGTTGGGAGAGAGGATTGAAGAAGGTATCAAGAATGGTATGGTCACTAATCTCGAAGCATTACAAGCCACCAACAAGGCTTTACAGTCTGGTGGCACGTCAAAGAAAAAGGACGTGAATTCCGTAATGGCTGCGCAAAGAACCAGATCCCCTATGAAGTACCAAACATATCCCTCAACTCCACTCACATACCAACCTTCCTTAAATTACCAAGCACCATCACCCACTTACCGAATTCCACCACCCGCCTACCAGTCACCTCCACCACCCACATATCAACCCACCTCACCAAGATACTCCCAACCCGCGCCTGTGTACCAAGCATATAACTCTCAACCTTCTCATTACCCATCACCACCCACTCGCCAAAATTTCCCTCGACCCAGACCAAATTTCGACCGCAAACCGCCCAGACAGTATAGCGCCATTGCCACCAATCGACCAACTATATGAAAAACTCAAAACAGCCGGTTATGTTACCCCTATCCCAGCCATAACTCCAGAAAATCCCTCCCAATGGGTCAATCCAAATAAAACTTGCGCATACCATTCCGGAATGAAAGGCCATACCATCGACGAATGTCGCTCGTTGAAAGACAAGATTCAGACTCTGATTGACAATAAGATCATTATAGCAAAGGAGCCCGCTCCCAATGTCCGCAACAACCCTCTGTCTGACCACAAGGGTGGAGGCATCCATATGATTGAGATTGAAGATGATTGGGACCCCAAAGGGTCAATCAGATTAATTGTTGAAGGGGATGAGCCTAAGAAGCCAGCGGTCACCCTCAACCCTATTGTTGTTCAGAACCAGCCTTCTGAGGGCGATGAGGTAAATATGTCTGTGCCACTCGAGTTTGAAGCACCTCCTGCAAAGGCGCCAAAACCAATTGAGGTTGAGTTCGGGATTCCGAAAGCACCCGCACCGTTTGAAGTTGCTGTGTTACCCCCAAGGATGCCTATCCCGGTTTCCATGACAGAAGTGACGCCGTTCAATTCAAATGCCATCCCTTGGGATTACACAGCGGAAGCTAGGAGAAAAAGGAAAGCACATACTGGAGAAGCAGTCGCCGCACAGGACATGACTAGAACAGGCAGGGTATACACCCCAGAACATTTAGCTGAGTCCAGTAAGCAAGCCTCTGGGCGTCCTGTCGAAATCGGGCCCGATGACCTTTGGAGAAAGATACAGGCAAAGAATACTCGGTCGTTGAGCAACTGAATAAAATACCAGCACAGATTTCCATCCTGGCTCTTCTGCAAAGATCTGAGGCACATAAAAATTCCTTGATGAAGATATTGAGTGAAGCTTATGTTCCGAGCAACATAACGGGAGGCGAAATGGCAAATATGGTAGGACAAGTGCTGGAAAGCCACAAGATCACCTTCCACGAGGATGAGTTACCGCCAGAAGGACTTAGTCACAACAGGGCATTACATATCACTGTGCAATGCGAAGATTATTTTATCACTAGAATCTTGGTCGACGGAGGATCCAGCCTTAATATTTGTCCACTGATCACTCTCAGAACATTGGGGAAAGGTCTGCATGAGATCAAAGACGGAGCTATCAACGTCAAAGCTTTCGATGGGTCCCAGAGGTCCACCATTGGGGAGATTAGCCTATGCTTGCAGATGGGACCTACTTGGTTCGATGTTGACTTCCAAGTTATAGACGTGCCAGCATCCTACAATTTATTGCTGGGGCGACCCTGGATCCACGTCGTTGGTGCTGTGGCATCAACCTTACATCAAGCGGTGAAATTTTAATGGAGTCATCAGGAAGTGATCATTCATGGTGACGGTAGCAACCCTATATACAGTCGCCAAACCATCCCGATGATCGGAGGTAAAAAAAGAATAGGTGGAGAAACATACCATCACATCGAGCGAGTCAATGCCGTAGACAAAGGCAAGTGGTGGGACAACAAGATTGAGAGCATCCTGAATTGGAGCGGGTAAGAACCCGGAAAAGGACTTGGCAAGAATCTCCAGGGATTCACCGAACCTATCAAACTGAAGAAGCATGGTACTACTTTTGGCATAGGGTATGAGTACACCTGGAAAGAGTTCAAGGAATGGTCGCCACCATGGCGCGGCCCTTGCTATCCGTTGGAGCACCCTATACCTCAGTTGGAGCAGACCTTTCAGCCAACCGACACTTTATATGGATCAGAGGAAGACGAGGCATTGGCAGCGATGAAGAACCTGTTTCTAGAAGACGATATGGACTGCTATGTTATCTTCGAGGAGGAAGGGGAGGAAGGCCCTTCCATTCAGGCTGTGAATCGAGGGGAACGCCTCACCAATTGGTCGGTCAGGACCACCAGTGCCCGGAAAGCTTCAGGGTAGCAAGGCTAAACGAGAATTATGCATCGCATCTTTATTTTATTAGTTGATTTGTTTACTTTCCGCATTGTCTTTACTTTTGAAAAGAGCTCCGATGTTTCGAACAATTATTTAATCAAAGGATTTTACAAGTTTATTACGCACCTCGCTCTTATTATTTTTCTCTATCATTTACTTTATTTTACACAGCATTACTATTACTTATCTTGATGATGAACCAATGACTGTGACTTGCAACGAGGCAACGCAACAAACAGATATAGATTCAGAGGAAGATGATATACCAGAAGATGTTGTCAGAGAAGTCGAGAACTTTGAGAACAGGCCTAAATCCAACTTGGATGAAACTGAGATTGTCAATTTGGGGGATACAGAATGCGCATCAGCGTGCATTTGTCGCCGTCAGAAAAGAAAGAGTACACCGAGTTCCTAAGGGAGTATGGGGACATCTTTGCATGGTCTTATGATGATATGACTGGTCTTAGCACATCTATTGTAGCTCACAAGTTGCCGACAGATCCGACATGCCCGCCGATAAAACAGAAGCTCAAAAAATTCAAGCCAGACATGAGTTTGAAAATCAAAGAAGAGGTTACCAAGCAAGTCAAAGCCAGGGTTCTCAAAGTGGTAGAATATCCAACATGGTTAGCCAACATCGTGCCAGTACCGAAGAAAGATGGGAAAGTTAGAGTCTGTGTCGACTACCGGGATCTCAACCGGGCCAGTCCCAAAGACGACTTCCCCTTGCCAAATATACACATCTTGATTGACAACTGCGCCAAGCATGAGCTGCAGTCATTCGTCGATTGTTTTGCTGGATACCACAAGATATGGATGGATGAAGAGGATGCAGAGAAAACGGCGTTTATCATGCCATGGGGGATGTACTATTACAGAATGATGTCGTTTGGGTTGAAAAATGTTGTTACCACCTACATGAAGGCCGCATACCATATGGAAGATCTAAGGAAATTCTTCAACCGGTTGAGGAGATATAATTTGAAGCTGAATCCCGCCAAATGTGCATTCGGGGTTCCTGCCGGAAAGTTATTGGGTTTCATCGTGAGTCGCCGAGGGATAGAATTGGACCCGTCAAAGGTCACGTCCATTCAAGAGTTGCCACCACCAAAGAACAAGAAGGATGTGATGAGCTTTCTGGGAAGACTCAATTATATCAGCCGATCATAGCTCAGTCTACTGTCATTTGTGAACCTATCTTCAAGATGCTTAAGAAGGATGCTGCCACCAAATGGACTGATGATTGTCAAAAGGCTTTTGACAGAATTAAGGAATACTTGTCGACACCGCCAGTCTTGGTTCCTCCTGAACCAGGGAGACCTCTATTGCTCTACCTAGCAGTATTGGATGGAGCGTTCGGTTGTGTTTTAGGACAACATGATGAAACAGGGAGAAAGGAGCAAGCCATCTACTACCTCAGCAAGAAGTTTACCCCGTACGAGGCTCGGTATTCCTTATTAGAGCGCACCTGTTGTGCTCTGACCTGGGTATCTCAGAAGTTGAGGCACTATTTCTGCGCTTACACCACTTATCTCATATCAAGGATGGATCCGTTAAAATATATCTTTCAGAAGCCTATGCCTACCGGCAAGCTCGCCAAATGGCAAATCCTGTTAAGTGAATTTGACATTGTTTACGTCACTCAGAAAGCAGTCAAAGGGCAAGCTTTGGCAGATCACCTCGCCGAGAATCCTGTGGGAGGAGAATACGAACCTCTAAAGACGTATTTTCCCGACGAAGAGGTAACTTTCATAGGAGAGGACATTACAGAATCCTATGATGGTTGGAGGATGTTTTTCGACGGAGCCGCAAATTTCAAAGGAGTTGGTATAGGAGCGGTCCTGGTATCAGAAACTGGTCAGCATTACCCGGTATTCGCCAAGTTCAGGTTCCCATGCACCAACAACATGGCCGAATACGAAGCCTGCATCTTAGGGCTCAAGCTGGCCATCGATATGAACATTCAGGAATGACTAGTGATTGGAGACTCGGATTTACTCATACATCAGGTCCGCGAAGAATGGGCTACCAAGAATTCTAAGATACTCCCCTATCTGCATCATATACAGGAGTTGAGGAAGAGATTCAGGAAAACGGAATTCCAGCATGTTCCCAGAATACAGAACGAGTTCGCCGATGCACTTGCCACTTTAGCATCCATGATTCAGCATCCAGATACAAATTTCATTGATCCCATCCAGGTCAAGATTCATGACCAACCAGCTTATTGTGCTCACGTTGAGAAAGAAGCGGATGGAAAACCATGGTTCCATGACATCAGAGAATACTTGACAACAGGAGAATACCCAGAGCTTGGCAATGCTACTCAGAAGCGCACGCTTCGAAGGTTATCTAACAATTTCTTTTAGAGCGGAGGAATCCTGTATAGGAGGACTCCCGATTTGGGATTGCTAAGGTGTGTCGGTGCAAGAGAAGCAACCAAACTATTGGATGAAGTGCACGCAGGGACCTGCGGGCCGCACATGAATGGCTTTGTTTTGGCGAAGAAGATACTCCGAGCAGGATACTTTTAGATGGCTATGAAAACAGACTGCATTCAGTATGTCCGGAAATTCCATCGCTGTCAGATACATGCAGATATAATAAAGGTACCTCCAAACGAGCTTAATGCAACAAGCTCACCATGGCCATTCGCCGCTTGGGGAATGGATGTTATTGGACCAATCGAGCCTGCCGAATCAAACGGGCACAGGTTCATCTTAGTAGCAATTGATTACTTTACTAAGTGGGTCGAAGCAGCATCACATAAAGCAGTTACCAAGAAGGTTGTAGCAGATTTCGTCCGCGACCGTATTGTCTGTCGGTTCGGAATTTCGGAATCAATTATTACGGACAATGGCTCCAATCTCAACAGTGATTTGATGAAAACAATGTGTGAAACATTCAAGATCAAACATAAGAACTCTACAGCTTATAGACCTCAGATGAATGGAGCTGTAGAAGCAGCCAATAAGAACATCAAGAAGATACTAAGAAAGATGATCGAAAGGCACAAGCAATGGCATGAGAAGTTGTCATTTGCCTTATTGGGCTATCGTACTACAGTCCGCACATCAACCGGGGCAACTCCCTACATGCTGGTTTATGGTACAGAGGCGGTCATTCCCGCCGAAGTAGAAATTCCCTCCTTGAGGATCATACAAGAAGCAGAGTTAGACGACGCAGAATGGGTAAAAGGTCGCTACGAGCAATTATCCCTTATAGACGGGAAAAGAATGAATGCAGTCTGTCACGGTCAGTTATATCAGAACAGAATGTCCAGAGCCTTCAACAAGAGAGTAAAGCCGAGGAAGTTTACACCAGGATAGCTGGTGTTGAAGAAGATATTTCCACATCAAGATGAAGCCAAGGGGAAATTCTCTCCCAATTGGCAGGGCCCGTACATGGTTCACCGGGTTCTAACCGGAGGAGCCCTCATTCTTGCAGAAATGGACGAAGAAGTCTGGCCGAAGCCAATCAACTCAGACGCAGTGAAACGATATTACATTTGATCATATGCTTTTTCGTCATGATGTAATCTGAACTACGCCTGACCTGATTCCCGTTTAAGAGGGGATACGTAGGCAGCCCGATGGGTTCGGTCACATTTTAATAAAAAATTCCATTTTCCCCGATATTGGAACTGGGACAGAATTTTGAGGAGGACCCTCAAAATTCCGAAGTCAGTTTGTCAGTCTCCTCATCAGCTTCAACCCAGTAAACTGGGGCAGAATTTTGAGGAGGACCCTCAAAATTCTGGAATCAATCCGCTTTCAGTCGTTCAGCACCGCTGTCAGTAGCACCAGCCCAGTAAACTGGGGTAGAATTTTGAGGAGGACCCTTCAAAATTCCGGAACAAGCAAGGTTGCCGTGTCTTGAACCACGTCGCAGTCGTTGGTTCATCCAAAATAAAACAATTTTTCAAATATATACTTACATTAAACCATGCATATATATCATTGGTATTGCTGCCGTTTAGCAACGCTACCCCAGTGATACACGACGTCATGAGCCAGGGGATACGAACTAACCTTCCCCCCTCTACAGAGCTCACGATTTTTCTTTGGATGTAGGCACCCCAGGTCGCAAATCATTGAATACATTCACACACTCGTACTCTTGAGGATTGAAGCTCTCAGAACAATTGCTCATTCGCAAATTTACTATATACACCCAACATCCCCAGCTGTCACAATCACAATCATCTATCAGCTAAGATAACATACTACTGTTCGTTTCCTTACATTCCTACATTGCATAAGGCTACCTATCTGCCTTCCGAGGTTAAGCTCTACCTCCATCCTGCATAAGGCTACTCATCTGCCTTTCGAGACTAAGCTCTGTCTCCATCTGCATTTTTGCATAAGGCTACTTTTCTGCCTTCCGAGGTTAAGCTCTACCTCCATCCCGCATAAGGCTACTCAT
>NW_017680114.1:0-14527 GCF_001879085.1 Nicotiana attenuata | reverse complement strand
TTTGTGCTCTCTTGTTCTTTCATTCTACTTACTCTCCTCTTCACTGGTATGTCCTAGTTTCAATTTAAAGTTTCAACAACAACATGATTATTTTATTGTTTCAGTTCTTCTTGTTTCCGGTTTGCTTCTATTTGTGGTTCTGTTGTGAAACTTGTAGTTAAGAGTACATTACTAGCATATTATTATATATCCCCCCTTCCTTTAGATTAGTATATCCCCTTTATGTGTGTTGCTGAGCATGGCTTACCAATTGACTCTTACTTGTTGTATACTTACCATACCATATCCCATGAATCCCCTAATCCCTATCATCCCTCTATGTGATTGTGTTCTTCATGTCTGGTTTTGTGATTATGCCAGTGTCAGCTATTTCTGGGCATGTCTAAAACCAGTCCTAGACCTTTGCTGGGTTATGTGTGTCCCAAACCCCCTTGACCCCTGTGTGTGACTACTGAATTTACTCGGTTATGTGAACCTATCCTAAGGTGTTTGGACTTTGTTAACTATTCCAACCTCTTTTTCAAACAATCTCTGTTATTTCACTGAATTACTTCCAAAAGGGCTTTTGTTAAATACAGTTTCTTACTAAAACTTTTTCAACTTGGGTCCACCACTTCTCACTCTAAACTTAGTCAATAAGTTCTGCCCCCTCTAGTATGTGTACTGCCTTGGGATCCTTTTGAGAACCCTCTGAACTCTGGCATACTGAGGCTGGCCTTTCCACACTGCACTTGTTCAATCTTTGGTTACTAAGTCTAGGTGTAAGCACTGCCTGGGATCCTTGAGATCCTTAGGGAACTTTGATGCACCTAAACTCTGATTTGTCTATGGAATTGAGGCATATGATGCCATTGGAGGCTTTGGGAAATCTGGGCCTAATCGGAGGCTCCCTATAGAATAACTTCTTGATTTTCTATTTTTACTTATGTAATTCATTGGCCTGTGATAATTTGTAAACAACTCAGGGGATGGATAGTGGAAAGGGAAGGGGTGACTATGCATGCTTTAGTTATTAAAATGGTAGAAAATATGTTATTATATTTATATTCCTACTTGCGCAATAGAAACCATGCTTATGACTCATTTCATGCATTAGAGATCATGTTCCCTAGGACTTACACTTACTGTTTTCAGCATGTCCATTTCACTATCATATTTCTATCAAAATCCTGCATTATTGGTGTTAATAACCGATATTTTTTGCGATTATGTTCCTACTGCCATGCACACTTAGAGATCCTGTTTTAGGCTAAACAACACTAACAAACATATCATCTCTGCATATTCTGGACATCATGTTTAAACGTTGTAATATTTGTGCATATAGAAATCTCGCATAGGATTCTACACATACAACATTCTGCATCTCTGCGCATTAGATACCATGTCTTTAGGATTTCATTTATATTCGCTTAAGCATGCTTAAGCTAACTATGAATGCATAAAAAGGGATAAAATAATTTTACTCAGTTTTTGCAATCAACTGGCAATAATTCTATGTGCTGAACACCTAGAATAGCATGTTTAAACAACTTGTTTTCAAACAATTTTCTTACTTCTGAAAATCGGTATACTATCTCATACCTAAGCAAGCCTTAGGTGACCAAACTGTTAAAATTGGAAATCTGCCTTCTTGTGTATGTTGCCTAATTCTCAACAGGTTTTAAATCAGTAGGCAAACTAATTAGGCCTTTCTGAGTAATACAATAAATCTGCTATCTGCTTATCTTCTAAAATCACCTAGATGTCATGCCTTAGGAGTCTGAATTAAATATTGCCCTTAACTGTGTTTGAGTCGTGCTGTCTATTTGCATTTCCTGTGGAGGTATACTTGGGCCTTTCATCTGCTTCTCTGCATCTCCCCCTAATTACAGTCCTATATGTTCTTATTTGTCGCCCTAGTATTTTTCCTTTAAACCTGAGGGTCTGCCTAGAACATCCCTTATAGGTAGAGGTCCTAACTCCCTCCAGGACCATTAAGAAGGGACGGGTAGCAGCATGCAATAGAGATCGTTGACCAACACTCACTTTGCATGACCACTAAGGGGATGGGAGGGTAGATATGGATATGACGACCGGTGCGCTAATGCCACGTGTAGCCCCTTTCCAATGAGTGGTCACCGGGGGTTGTACTGATGTGATCCTATAGGCTAACCAACCTAGGACCTCCCTCTCCCCAAATTCTTTTTACTTGAAGCTTTATTGTCTTGCACACAACTTGTTTAAATTCTCGTCTTATAATTTGAATTATACAATACCCAACATGCTCTGTTTACAATTATTTGCTTCAATTGTTTATTTTTGGACTAATTCGTAAGTACAAGTTCAGCCGGGACCCACAGTTGTGGATCAAGAGGGGTGCCTAACACCTTTCCCTCGAGGTTACTTCGAGCCCTTACCATAATCTCTCTTAATGCAAACCAACCCAAGAGTTAATCGCTCTAGGTGCCCTAACGCACCATAATCCGTTAGGTGGCGACTCTTCAAATACCCAATTCCCAAAAGGAAATGCATCATTACACCGTGAATATCGAAACCCGGACCCCCTCCCCATCAAAAAGGGAGGGGGAAAAGGGGGCG
This sequence comes from Nicotiana attenuata, assembly GCF_001879085.1. Classification (NCBI taxonomy): domain Eukaryota; kingdom Viridiplantae; phylum Streptophyta; class Magnoliopsida; order Solanales; family Solanaceae; genus Nicotiana; species Nicotiana attenuata. The sequence continues at coordinate 11,947 of NW_017680114.1, read as the reverse complement.
CGGCAGCATGGCGACTCTGCTGGGGACAATTAGGCTCTTACCATAACGAACTTTCCCTTATGAATTAGTCCAAGCATGTTTTATCCCGTACCCTCTTCCCTTATTTTAATTTGACTGTCTGTTTTCTTTTAAGCATTTATTGTTCTTTATTCTTGAAACTGACTTGTCTTTTTATTTCCTTTAACTGTCTTTCAATTATTTAAATACTGTATTTATTTTTTGTTACATGCAAATACTTGACTACATGATATTAACTGCTGCATAAATCATGCTCCATATCATATTCCACTCGTGCGTATCAAATCCTATAGCAACACTTTAATGAGTGGTTGCGCTCTTCCTATTTACTACCCTTAAATTCGGAAAGGCTTATTTGCGGTAAAACTAGTCGATCAGCGGTGCAGTCGATGGTTCTGTGCCTTCCCCCTCGAGTTGTCCGCTCGAGGGTACCAGTATAAAACCCCATAGAAACCTTACTCTGGTTAAAATTGTGCATGCTTCATGGTCCAACCTAGTCGGATCAGTTATGTTGTCCGCATAATGATCCTTTAAGATAAGCCTTATCCAAAGTCCATCGGGTTTTCCATAATCCCAACGGACACAACCACGTTCTTTGCATTAATTTGGAGAACTAAATGTCGATATGTTGATCACAAATGTATAAATAGTCGAGTCTGGTGAGGGTAAGGTCTAACCTTTTGTTTTGCAGGAAATGAAGCACGAGGTCCCTAGCTTCGTATGGTTTGCATACCCTCACTCTTGCTAGACTGGTGGAGGAATCTTCCATCGAATGACCAAATCAATGAATAGAAAGAAAGGGCCGTCAAGACTAGCGAAAAGCTAGAATATCTGGAGTACAACCTGTTGGAATTGGAAGGTAAGGTCATCAAGAGTATTGAAAATTGCTAGAACGCTGAAGGACCTGAAGGAGGACACTTGGCCAGAGCCTGTTTGCTGCTGGGGTTGCGCGAGCTGGGAAATCTCTATGATGTTGTCCGGAAGATCGAATCTGGGGAAGGTCCTTCTGGGACCAAATAGGCTAGATTTATTTTTGCTTTTTCTTAAAATGTAATAAGTCCAAGTGCCAATAGTAACTCATTTTATCATTATTTTAGTATCGTTTTGGGATTCGTCTATTATTACATTATGAAATGAAGCATTTATTAGCATTAAAAGTTCTCCAAATCTGCTTGTCGCTAGGCCTACCTCGGGCACAACGAGGCTCCCAAATTAGGACGCGAATTTATATTTCCATAATATGTATTTAAATACTGCAAACATTTCAGGATCCTCACTAACTTGCCACCTTTTGTTTTTTCTTATATTATTATTATTATTATTTCCATCCCCTTAGGTTGGTTTGATCATACTGGCCTCATCAGCATATCACACAAGATCCAGAGGCCCTCCACCTCCTCCTCCTCCAAGCAACACAAAAGGCAAAGGAAAGACAAAGATGGACGACTTACGTGGGATACGAAAGGAAAACATTGAGAACGCAGAGACTTCCGAGGGCCGCAGTACTCCGGCCCCGAATGATCTGGTTTTAAGACTGGAACAAAAGATACTAGAACTGCAATGAGAACTTGAGCAGGTCCGCAATTTGGAAAATTTGTCACTAACCTTCAATGTCCCTGATATCCACCAACAAAACGCAAAGAACCCAACATCTCTTCAAAACACACAAAACCAACAGCCACAAAATCCTACCGCACCAAATCAATACGCAACTCCACCCCAAAACATCAATCTGCTGCTAGTACCAACCCCACCACAACAACATCATCAACCAATTCAGTACCCCTCAACCACCACTTACCACACTCCCCAAAATACACCACCACTTGTTCCCGATCCACAAAACTCCACCAATGACCACCACTATACCCAAGTTCCTGGCACCCATCAGAGCAACCCCATATACGTGGAAACCATACCCCATTCTACCCAACCAATCTACTGTACACCGGAAACCTCCGAAAAGGACCTGCTCATTAAGAACATGGTCGAAGAGCTTAAAAGGTTAACAAGCCGAGTTCAAGGTGTTGAAGGCGATAGAGGAATAAAGGGATTGAACTATGAGGACTTGTGCATACAGCCGTATGTGGAATTGTCAGAGGGGTACAAACCTCCCAAGTTCGAAATGTTCGATGGCACAGGTGATCCCAGGGTTCACCTAAGGACCTACTGTGACAAGCTTGTCGGGGTTGGAAAAGATGAAAAGATCCAAATGAAGCTCTTTATGAGGAACCTTACTGGGGACGTGTTGTCTTGGTATATCAGGCAAAATCCCAAGAAGTGGTCAAATTGGGTAAGCATGGCGTCGGATTTCATGGACCGGTAGGTTCAACACAGAGAATGCACCGGATGTCTTCTACATTCAGAATTTCAAGAAGAAGCCCACTGAGACCTTCCGTGAATATTCTACCCGTTGGAGGTCGGAAGCGGCCAAGGTTAGGCCATCCTTGGACGAAGAACAGATGAATAAATTCTTCGTCAGGGCACAGGACCCGTAATATTACGAGAGGTTGATGGTTATTAAAAATTAAAAATTCTCTGACATCATCAAACTTGGAGAAAGGATCGAAGAAGGGATCAAGAGCGGAATGGTAACAAACTTTGAGGCTTTGCAAGCCACGAATAAAGCACTACAGTCAGGTGGCATATCGAAGAAGAGAGATGTTGGGGCAGTAATGGTAGCTCATGGCCTAAAATCTCCACTTGCTTATCAAACACCTCCACCCACATACCAAACACCTCCACCCATATACCAAGCATCACCACATACATATCAACCTTCATCTCCCGGATACTCCCAACCAGCCTCTGTCCATCACACCTATAGCTCCCAACCATCCCACTTCCAATCACCACCGGTTCATCAAAATTATCCAAGACCACGACCCAACTTTGACCGCAAGCCACCCAGACAGTATACCGCCATTGCCGAGCCCATCGACCAATTATATGAAAGGTTGGAAGCCGTCGGTTATGTCACTCTTGTTCCCGCTGTGGCGTTAGAAAATCCATCCCAGTGGGTCAATCCGAACAAAACTTATGCGTACCGTTCCAGTACGAAATGACACACCACTGTTGAGTGTCGGACATTGAAGGATAAGATCCAAACGCTAATTGATAACAAGGTCATACAAGCAAAGGAGGCCTCACCTAATGTCCTCAACAATCCCCTCCCTGATCACAGAGGTGATGGTATACATGTAATAGAGACAAATGAAGAATGGGACCCTGAGGGGTCGATCGGGCTTATTCGAGAAGGCGATGTCTCTAAGGTCGCAGTCACACTTACTCCTATCGTGGTTCAGACTCAGGCACCGATCGAGGTTGAGGTAACTACATCAGATCTATTCGAGGTAAAAGTGGCTCCGCCTGCAGCCACTCCCACTCCATTTGAAGTAGAAGTGGTCACACCCTTCACTGTGACAGTATCAACCACACCCCGATTCAACTCAAAAGCAATACCTTGGGATTATGTCGTTGAGGCTCGGCGGAAAGGGAAGGCCAAGGTAGAGGAATCTGACGTGGCACAGGGAATGACTAGGACCGGAAGAGTCTATACACCTGAACACCTAGGAGGTTTAAGTAAGGAGGCCATTGCTAGGCAACCTATCATTGAGACTGGGCCAGATGACCTGTGGAGGAAAGTACAAGCAAAGGAGTATTCTGTTGTTGACCACCTTCCCTGCTCAGATATCTATCCTATCATTATTGCAGAATTCTGAGTCACACAAGAATGCCTTAATGAAAGTGCTGAGCGAGGCCTACGTACCCAATAACATCACCGGTGGAGAAATGGCCAACATGGTTGGGCAAGTACTAGAAAGCCATAAGATCATCTTCCACGGGGATGAGCTACCACCCGAGGGACGGAATCACAATCGAGCATTGCATATTACGGTACAATTTGAAGACAAGTTCATTACCAGGGTCCTGGTTGATGGAGGTTCGAGTCTAAATATTTGTCCGTTAGACACCCTGAAAAGGTTGGACAAAGGTTTCCGTGAAATACGGACCGGAAGCATGAATGTGAAGGCTTTCGATGGGTCCTAGAGGGCCACGATCGGGGAAATCAACCTTTGTTTGCAAATGGGTCCAACTTGGTTCGACGTTGAATTTCAGGTACTTGACATACCAGCCTCATATAACCTTCTGTTAGGTCGGCCATGTATCTATGGTGCTGGAGCCGTGCCTTCCACGCTACATCAAGCCGTGAAGTTTGAATGGAACCGCTAAGAGGTAATCATTCACGGAGATGGAAGTAACCCCATCTACACTAGTCAAACCATCCCGGCCATTAAACATAGAAGAAGGCTAGGAGGGGAAACCTACCATCACATCGAACGGGTCAATGCTGTCGAAAAGGACAAGTGGTGGAATAACAAGATGAAAGCATATTAGCATGGTCTGGATATGAACCTGACAAAGGATTGGGAAAGAACCTCCAAGGTATCACCAAACCAATACAGCTGAAGAATCATGGTACTACCTTTGGGCTCGGATACCAGTACACATGGCAAGAATATAGGAATTGGTCGCCTCCATGGAGCAGACCATATTACCTTCTTGAGCAGCCAGTGCCCCGTCTGGAACAAGCTTTCCACCAAGCCGACACAATATGGGGAACTGTAGAAGAAGAAGCACTAGCTGGGCTGGAGGATTTGTTCTTGGAAGATGAAGATATGGATTGGAGTGCCATAATTGAGGAGGAGGAGGAGGAAGAAGGCCTCACCATTCAGACTATGATGAAGGGAGATGTTCTCAGAAACTGGACCGCCACACCATCCCGAGCCCGCCGAGTCCCTGGGTAGCTTGGCAAAATTTATAGCCGCTCTAGGCATTTAAAATTTCCAGCAATTTTGTTTTACGATTTCTTTGTTTCAAAATAAATGCTCGATTCACCGATCCAAGCTTTGTTTGAACAATTTTTCTCAGTTTTAATCAAATGCATCTGTCCTTTATCATTATTCATTACTATTTTTATACTTTCCCTTCACTGTGTTATTATTACTTTTCCTGATGAACCAGTAACTATGACATGTAGTCAAGCAATGCAACATGAGAATAGTGATTCAGAGGAAGAGGATGAGATACCTGAGGAAATTGTCAGGGAAGTTGAAAATTTTGAGAATAAGCCTAAGTCCAATCTGGACGAAACCGAAGCAGTAAACCTGGGAAACGCTGAGACCGTCAAGGAGACCCGCATCAGCATTCACTTGTCACCAACGGAGAAAGAAGAGTACATTCGGTTCCTAAGAGAGTATGAGGACATTTTCTCATGGTCATATGATGACATGACCGGTTTGAGCACTTCCATAGTAGCTCACAAGTTGCCTACTAATCCCATGTGTCCGCCAGTCAAGCAGAAACTCCGAAAGTTCAAACCAGACATGAGCCTGAAAATCAAGGAGGAAGTTACCAAACAGATCAAAGCCAAAGTTCTCAGGGTGGTTGAGTACCCAACCTGGTTAGCCAACATTGTGCAAGTTCGGAAGAAGGATGGGAAGGTCAGAGTATGTGTCGACTACCGGGATTTAAGCAGAGCAAGTCCCAAGGACGACTTCCCACTACCAAATATACACATCCTGATCGATAAATGCGCCAAGCATGAACTCCAATCCTTTGTAGATTGCTTCGCAGGTTATCACCAAATTTGGATGGGTGAAGAAGATGCAGAGAAGACAGCTTTTATTACACCATGGGGTGTATATTATTACAAGATGATGTCGTTCGGTTTGAAGAACATTGGGGCCACTTACATGAGAGCCATGACAACCATCTTCCATGATATGATACACAAAGAAATAGAGGTGTATGTGGACGATGTCATTATCAAATCCAAGAAGGCCACAGATCACATAGCAGACTTGAGGAAGTTCTTTGACATGCTAAGGAGGTACAACTTATAACTGAACCCCGTAAAATGTGCATTCGGGGTTCCCGCAGGAAAGCTATTGGGATTCATTGTCAGTCATAGAGGGATTGAGCTGGATCCATCTAAAGTCAAGGCGATTCAGGAGTTACCGCCACCTAAAAGCAAAAAGGATGTGATGAGCTTCCTAGGGCGTCTCAACTACATTAGCCGCTTCATAGCACAATCCACATTCATATATGAACCCATCTTCAAGATGCTGAGGAAGGATGCCGAGACAAGATGGACAGAGGATTGTCATAAAGCCTTTGACAGAATCAAGGAATACCTGTCCACACCGCAGTGCTGGTCCCGCCAGAACCAGGGCGACCTTTGCTACTTTATTTATCTAAATTGGATGGAGCCTTCGGATGTGTTCTGGGACAACATGATGAGATAGGAAGAAAGGAGCAAGCCATATATTACATGAGTAAGAAATTCACGCCTTATGAAGCGCGGTATTCTCTGCTTGAACGCACCTCCTGTGCTTTGGCCTGGACGGCTCAGAAATTGAGGCAATATTTCTGTGCCTACACTACACACCTCATATCCAGGATGGATCCCCTAAAGTACATATTCCAAAAACACATGCCTACTGGAAAATTGGACAAAAGGCAGATACTATTAAGTGAGTTCGATATCGTCTATGTAACTCAAAAGGCAGTCAAAGGACAAGCATTGGCAGATCATCTTGCTGAGAATCCGGTGGGAGGAGAATACGAACCTTTAAAAATGTATTTTCCTATAGGAGAAGACATCATTGAAGCATATGACGATTGGAGGATGTTCTTTGACGGAGTCGCAAATTTCAAAGGAGTGGGCGTAGGAGCTGTTTTGGTATCAGAAGTGGGTCAGCATTATCTGGTATCTGCTAAACTCAGATTTCCCTGCACCAACAACATGGCGGAATATGAAGCCTGCATACTAGGGCTCAACATGGCAGTCGATACAAACATTCAGGAGTTGCTGGTAATCGGTGATTCAGATTTGCTTGTGCACCAAGTACAAGGAGAGTGGGACACCAAGAATTCCAAGATATTGCCATATCTGCACCATGTGCAGGAATTGAGAAAGAGGTTTACAAAGATAGAATTCCGACATGTGCCTAGAATTCTGAACGAGTTTGCCAACGCATTGGCCACTTTGTCATCCATGATACAACAGCCAGATAAGAACTACATTGATCCCATTCCGGTGAAGATCCACAATAAGCCAGCATATTATGCTCATGTCGAGGAAGAAGCGGATGGGAAGCCTTGGTTCCACGACACCAAAGAATACTTATCAAAAGGGGAATACCCGGAGCATGCCAATCACACTCAGAAACGCACACTCCGGAGACTGTCAAATCACTTCTTCCACAGCGGAGGGAACTTGTACAGAAGAACTCCCGATTTGGGCCTACTAAGATGTGTTGATGCAAAGGAAGCTTCTAAGTTACTTGAGGATGTGCATGCTAGGACGTGTAGTCCACACATGAATGGTTTCTTCTTGGCCAAGAAGATACTCAGGGCCGGTTACTTCTGGATGACCATGGAGACGGATTGCATTCAGTATGTCCGCAAATGCTTTCAATGTCAAGTGCATGCCGACATGATAAAAGTGCCGCCAAACGAGCTCAATGCAACAAGCTCACCTTGGCCATTCGCCTCCTGGGGAATGGATGCTATTGGCCCAATTGAGCCCACTGCTTCAAACGGACACAGGTTTATTCTGGTCGCCATCGATTACTTCACAAAATGAGTCGAAGCTGCATCTTACAAAGTTGTAACCAAGAAGGTCGTCGCAGATTTTGTCAAAGATCGTATTGTCTGCCGATTCGGAGTTCCCGAGTCCATTATTAGTGACAATGCCGCCAATCTCAACAGTGATCTGATGAAAGCTATATGTGAAGCTTTCAAAATCAAGCACAAGAATTCCACAACCTATAGACCTTAGATGAATGGAGCCATGGAAGTCGCCAACAAAAACATCAAGAAGATACTAAGGAAAATGGTAGAAAATCACAAGCAATTGAACGAGAAGTTACCATTCGCCTTATTGGATACCACACCACGGTTCACACATCAACCGGGATAACTCCCTACATGTTAGTTTATGGTACCGAGGTTGTCATCCCAGCCGAGGTGGAGATTCCCTCTCTAAGGATAATACAGGAAGCTGAATTCAGCAATGCAGAGTGTATAGGAAGTCGCTATGAACAATTGGCCCTTATCGATGGAAAAAGGATGAACGTAGTATGTCACGACCAACTTTATCAAAACAAAATGTCCAGAGCTTTCAACAAAAGGGTCAAATCGAGAGAGTTTGCGCCAGGACAACTGGTATTGAAGAAAATCTTCCCTCATCAAGACAAGGCCAAAGGGAAATTCTCTCTCAACTGGCAAGGTCCGTACATGGTCCATAGGGTGCTGACAGGAGGAGCACTCATACTTGCAAAAATGGATGGAGAAATCTGGCCAAAACCGGTCAATTCAGACGCGGTCAAAAGATACTATGCCTAGATTATTTTACATTTTCTTCGTCTGATGTAACTGAACTATGCTTGACCTGATTCCCCTTTAAGAGGGGATACGTAGGCAACCTTGTGGGTTCGGTCATATCCTAATAAAATTGTCATTTTCCCCAAGATCAGAAACTGGGGAAGAATTTTTATAAGGACCCTCAAAATTCCGGAACAAGCCAACGCCAACACATGTCAGACAGTCAGAAATCGGTTAAGAAACTGGGGCAGAATTTTGAGAAGGATTCTCAAAATTCCGAAAGGGGTTCAGCAAGGCCTATTGTCTGCAAACGGTCAAAAATCATCTACCAAACTGGGGCAGAATTTTGAGGAGGACCCTCAAAATTCCAACATAAGAGAGCTGCAATGCCTTTGAAATGTGTCACAGTCGCTAGTTCATCAAAAATTACTTGATATATCAATATGCTTCCAAAACGATTCTATTTTATCAATAAATGCATATTTTTCAAAAATTCTATTTTCATAACGGTCAGGTGCTACCTAGGGAACTCAAAGGGGGGTTTCCAAAGCAGAGCAGAGGAAGGCCGGCAGACAAAGCAAGAACCAACCTCCCCTCATAAAACTTACAATTTTTCTTTGAACGCAGGCACATTTGACGATAGCATTCACAAAACATGTATACACAAAGATAATTCACCGTCAGTTAGGCCATCAGACATTGAATACATCTCCAGCTAAGACATACGTTACTCTTATTTGCTGCCCGCTCTTTGCATGAGGCTAATCCTTGCCTCCCAATTTGCATGAGTCTAATCCTTGACTCCGTATTTGCATGAGGCTAATCCCTGCCTCCATATTTGCATGAGGCTAATCCTTGCCTCCCCATTTGCATGAGTCTAATCCTTGACTCCATATTTGCATGAGGCTAATCCTTGCCTCCAGATTTGCATGAGGCTAATCCTTGCCTCCCCCCACTTGCATGAGTCTAATCTTTGACTCCATACTCGCATGAGGCTAATCCCTGCCTCCATATTTGCATGAGGCTAATCCTTGCCTCCCCATTTGCATGAGTCTAATCCTTGACTCCATATTTGCATTAGGCTAATCCCTGTCTCCATATTTGCATGAGGCTAATCCTTGCCTTCCCGATTTGCATGAGGCTAATCCTTGCCTCCCCCATTTGCATGAGTCTAATCCTTGACTTCCTATTTGCATGAGGCTAATCCCTGCCTCCATATTCACATAAGGCTAATCCTTGCCTCCCAGTCTGCATGAAACCAAACGATGTCCCTCCTTGCATAAGTGTTGCTCTACTTTTAGTACTGTTCACTTGTTTGCGATCGGGCTAAGCTCTGCCCTCCATTTCACAAGACTAAGCCTTGTCTTATTAGCATCATACTATTGCATATCATGGGCTGAAATATTGCCAATATTTTTAAATATGCATAAATATCTTCAAAATAGCATATATAAGCATGCACAAGGTTTTATGATTTTTTCCATAATTTTAAGAGTTTAAATTGATTTATTTTTCTTCCATTTTATTCATAAAATCCCCAATAATTATTTTCTAAACTATTGTTATGTTGATTTATTCATGTAATTTCTATACTTATACCAAAATGTGGTTAATATATTTTTTGTGCATTTTTATAAGTGCATTTGGTATTCTTTCTTAAGCTTAATTGCATATAATTGCAATGTTAGCCTATTTAGTGTATGATTATATTTTGTATGCTTAAAATTGGTCCATATATTTTTAAAATGATAATTACATGTTCTAAATCATTTTGGTACATAAAATTATTTTCCAGAAATTGTTTATTATTTACTATAAATTAAATGGGGGAAAAGTGGCTAATTAAATTATAGCCAGATTTGGCTTTCAATTGTAGCCCAAATTGACCAATTCCCCAGCCTAATTTCATACCCAATTAACCCGACCCAGATCCTAATTATACCTACCCGACCCAAACCCATCAAATCCTGGCCGTTGATCTTTTAGATCAACGGCCCCCGTTTATTCTTCCCTTTTTAATTCTAAAAGACCACCCTGACCCTACTCATTTCCAAACTCCCGCCGCCTTCAGATACTCTCGTCTCTTCTCTTCTCTCAACCTAACCCAAGTCTCTCTTCAAACGTCGCCTCCCTCTCTGGTCATCTCCGGCGACCACCTTTCAACCCCAAGCCTCCAATGGTCCCTCCATTGCCTTGCTCATCTTCTCTGAGGCCTTCAAGGGCCCTGGGCCACGCTGACTTATATCTAGGGTTACTATTTTGGTTGTTCATGGCTTCTCCGGTGTTATTTTGGGCAAAATCACACCATATTTGTTACGATCTTTGAAGTTCATAGCATGTTCTCCCGTTTCTATTTGGGTTTCCTTTGAAACCCTCACTTTAGTTTGAATCTCTTAGATCTGTGTTATTTTTAATGATTCAAGTCTGTTTCTTTCTATATTCTACACTATTCTCCAACCTCTTTTAAAAAAGCATCAACTTTAAGCCGTTTTTACTTTCTTTAAAGCCAGGGTTTCTCGGAGTTTCTTCTACACTTGTTTAAACTGATTTTTCCTTTATGTTTAAACCTCTTTCCTTGCTTATCTTGACTGATTCTATGTTCTTACTGCTTTTTAACTCACCTATGTTAAAAGCCCTAATTTTTCTTTCTAGATTTTCTTTGTTTGGTTCTGTGTGTTAGCTTGACTACTCGACTCTTGTTTAAGTTTCTGTGATTACCTTGCCTCGAATGTGTTCTTACTGAGTCCTTAGCCTACTTATATCACCTCTGTGTGATTTTGTTCATCTTGATTGTTCAAGACTTGCCTCTTTCTGTCGATATTGCTGACCTTGCCTGTTTGATACGTCTATTTGTTCTTCCCTATTTATATGTTGAAGTATAGAATCAAAACCCTCTCTTGATTGATTCTCATTTCCTTATTTTGATGGTTTGATTGAAAAATTTTCGTTTAAAACCCTAAAATTCTACCTCGCCTGTTTAAATTAACTGATCTCCTACCTTATTTGCCGTGGTACTTTATTCTCACTAAATCATTCCCTTAGTTGAAGTTTTCTGAATTTAGTCCTAATTGACTACCCTATGCTTACCAAACTTTGATTTTTTCCGTATTAGTCATGTACTGATTTATCTTGCCTTATATGCTACTGGTTCTTACCGTTTGAATTAGTTCCCTTAATTAAGGGAGTACTTGCCTTGATTTTATGATTGATTGATTCTGAGTTCCTCAATCATTATTCTACTATGATTTTTACCTTACTTATTACTTATTTTCAAACTATAAATACTCTAGTCTTTCATTAGCACAACACACGAACACTGGGGTTCAAAACTATCTCTCATACTAAAAATCTTTGCTCTCTCTCTTGTGTTATTTGCTACTGTTCTAAGTTAGCCGGCTGCAAGCCAAGGCTGACCATTTGTGCTCTCTTGTTCTTTCATTCTACTTACTCTCCTCTTCACTGGTATGTCCTAGTTTCAATTTAAAGTTCCAATAACAACATGATTATTTTATTGTTTCAGTTTTTCTTGTTTCTGGTT
>NW_017680113.1:13712-14529 GCF_001879085.1 Nicotiana attenuata | reverse complement strand
AGAATTCCAAGAATGTGAAGTTTTCCTAAAGGTTCTGCAGCCTCTCGAGGATAAATACAGACGTCTCCGTACCGATCCGCGAGACTCTACTAAACCTGCTCATGACTCGTGAGACCTAGTAACCTAGGCTCTGATACCAACTTGTCACGACCCAATTCCCATACCCGGTCGTGATGGTGCCTCTCGTGAAGACAAGGCCAGCCAACTAACCCAAATCCTTTCACTAACAATTTTTAAACATAAATTAATAAAAGATACAACTAAATGGAATTAGAAACTGTTAATAACTACCCGACCGGGGTGTCACAAGTCACGAGCATCTAAGGAAACCTGAACACAACTACAGGCCAATAAATATATACAAGAAAAATTTCTGGAAAACAAAAGGCAACATCCGGTGCCGCGAACGCTGGCGGTCACCTTGCTCAGCTACAATAACAATACCTTTAATCCGCTAATAACCCGCTACCGGGTGAACAATACCTGCAACTGCACGCGAGGTGCAGGGAGTAAAGTGCGTACTTCCAACTCAGTGAGTAATAAAAGTAAATAATAACTGAGCAGTAAGAAATCACGTAAAGCAAGCCAGTATGCTGTATGGAAGCCGGGTACAAGTTTACTGAGTAAAACCGTGAAAATCTGTGAAATATTACCGGCTCAGTTCAAATCTCTTTTGAAAATGGTCTTTTCAATAATTACGAAATCGAATTTCAAAACTAGTAGTGCTGATAAGCACAGAAAAATCTAGCCCTCGGGCACGAATTACCACACGTATAACAGGTAAAAAACGACAAGAAAGTATAGCAAAAATGAAGCA
>NW_017680113.1:0-12424 GCF_001879085.1 Nicotiana attenuata | reverse complement strand
AAAATCGCCTCAAAGCTCTCAAAGCTCGCTCAAAAATGGTGGTAAATACATAACCCTCGCGAATGAAAAATGATATTTTAAACCTTTCTGCCTAGGTCGATTTTCGCTTCTGCGGTCCCGCTTCCGCTTATGCGGGACCGCTTCTGCGGCCAAAATTCCGCTTATGCGGTTTCTCATTAAAATTTCCATAACCGCTTCTGCGGCGACTTTTCCGCTTAAGCGGACCCGCTTATGCGGTTGACTTTCCGCTTCTGCGGACATGCTGATCCTCACCCTTTTTTGCACCTGCGATAAAACTTCTGCTTATGCGCAACCGCATCTGCGGTCTCCTTTCCACAGATGCGGAAATACCTGGTGCAACCAAGGACCTGCAATTTCCAACTTCAAATTTCTTCCATTAGCCATCCGAAATCACCCCGAGGCCCCCGGGACCTCAACCAAAAGCACCAACCTATCCCATAACGTCATTCAAACTTGTTCCAATCATCAAAACACATCAAACAATGCTAAAACCATCAAATCACATCGTATTCAAGCCTAAGTTCTTCAAAAACTTCCGAAATGCACTTTCGATCAAAAACCCAACCAAACGACGTCTGAATGACCTGAAATTTGCACACACATCACAAATCACATATCGAGGCTATAGCAACTCTCGGAATTCCATTCCGACCCTCGGATCAAAATCTCAGCTATCAACCGGAATTCGCCAAAATACTAACTTCGCCAATTCAAGCCTAATTCTACACAGAACCTCCAAAATCAATTCAGATCGCACGCCTAAGTCACAATTCATCCCCCGAAGCTAACCGAATCACCAGAAATCACATCCGAGCCTTCTAACTCATAAGTCACCGTCCGGTTGACTTTTCCAACTTAAGCCTTCCTTAAAGAGACTAAGTGTCTCATTTCTTATCAAAACCAGTCCGAAACAACTCCAACATACCACATACCGATAACGAAACATGAGGGAGCATAAAATGGGTGAAACGGAGCAGTAACACATGAGACGACGGGTTGGGTCGTCATAGTAAACAATCTTAGATTTGTATTTTGATGATTCTGTTAGCTCCGTTATGTTATTTTGACTTTGGAGCGCCACGAAATATGATTTGGAGGTCTATGGTAGAACTAGGCTTGAAGTGGCAAAAGTTAGATTTTTAGCGATTTTAGTCGGTAGTGGAAATTTTGATATCGAGGTCAGAATCGAATTCCAGAAGTTGGAGTAGGTCCGTGGTGTTATTTTTTACTTATGTGCAAAATTTGTGGTCTTTCGGATGCTGGTTGGAGCTGTTTCGGCACTGTTTGTGTAGTTCGGAAGTTTAGAAGTTCTTAGGCTTGGATCCGAGTGTAACTTGGTGTTTTGACGTTGTTCGAGGTGATTTGATGATTTTACTAAGTTCGTATGATGTTATGGGATGTGTCGGTATGTTTTGTTGTGGTCCCGAGGGCTTCGGAGTGATTTCGGGTGGTTATCAGATTGTTTTGAGTTGAAGAAGTGAAGCTGAAGCTGCTGGTTCTGGTATTTTCACACCTACTGTGGGGATTCCATAGGTGCGGCCCTGCAGAAGCAAAGAGGGGCTTTCGAATGTGGGCAAGGACAAGGTGAACTAGAAGTGCAGGTGGGGGATTTAGAACGCATCTGCGGCATCAAAGATGCAGAAGTGGAGAGCAGATGCAGAAAAGGTTCTGGGAAGAATGGATCGCAGAAGCGGGCAGGGCCCGCAGGTGCGCACTCACAGGTGCGAGTATTTGACCCTAGATACAGATTTTGGGAGAGTAAGTGGTACCCGCACCTGCGATGGAATTTCTGTTAGAACATATTTTAATGATGCAAATTAATGATGCATGTGCAGGAGTTCAAGGAAGCAAAAATGAATTATTGACATTGCCATAACGAACAAGGAAGGATATTGAAGCTGTCCCAATATCATGATGCACAAGGAAGGAATTAACTCTACGAGATTAACTCCATGATTCTGGGAAATCAAAGTTGCAGCAATGGAATGAAGACTCAGCGCAATCCATGATTGACGAGCCAAATCAAATCACCGGAGATCAATCAAATCTAGAAGATCCGGACAGCAGTCAAGAACGGAAGGATCGCAAACATCAAGGAAGAATTCTGTCAAACTCATCGATTGCCAAAGGAAAGAATCTGACGAGAAGCAACGGCTAATACCTTATTCTTGGAAAGAATCAACTCTTTCCAAGGATCAAAACCCTTGGGTTGACAAGCCTTCACCAACCATCATTGTATAAATTCATAGTGCAACTCCACCCTTAGTATACTTTGATCGAACCAAAATCACTCTCTTCAATTTACTGCAAACAAGCATAGTAGCCTAGATAGATCTGATGTGTAACAAGTCAGGAATAGAAAGAGAGCGTACAACTGGTGAGGCATTGTATCAAACGAGTGCCAAAATAACTGAGAGACAAATACCAAATCTGTACTCGAAAGAAAACTCATTTGCTTGAAGAGAAATCCCTTGCAACCCAAGGGGACTGGATTAGGATTCACACTGAATCCGAACCAGTATAAAATTCCCGGTGTCTTTAATTTATGCATTTACTTTTGCTTATCATTTCGAATCTCACTGTCTGCAAGAATTACTGTTTAAGTCGACTACTAAAGTTTTAAGTCAACTTGTTACGATTTATATAAATTATATACAATTCATCCCCCCCCCCTCCCCCGCTTGTACTTTTAATTGGTATCAGAGCAAGGCTCACACTTTTGCTTTTTGCTTAACAGCTTGTGCGAAAAAGATCATGGCAAATCAAGTTATAGTTGGAGCTCTATTTCAGGAAGGAACCTCTCAAGTGAGACCACCCTACTTCAATGGACAACACTTCTCCCACTGGAAAATCCGCATGGAAATCATCACCAAAGCATACAATGTCAAAGTATGGAGAGTTATCAAAAAGGGGAACTACCCACTGCCTGCCAGCACACCACCGCTTGCTGACCCTGATGATATAGAATCATACTCAAAGGAACAATTGGAAGCTGTTCAAATAAACCACAAGGCAAGTAATCTGCTTCATAATGCAATAAGTGGTGAAGAACATGAAAAGATTTCCAGTTGTGATACTGCTAATGAAATGTGGGATAAACTCGAAGTCACCTATGAAGGTACCAGCAAGGTAAAGGAAACCCACATAAATATGCTAGTTCACGACTATGAATTATTCTCAGTGAAGGAAGGAGAATCCATTGAAGAAATGTTTGCCCGGTTCTGTAAAATAATCAGCGACTTAAAAGCTTTTGGCAAACCATACTCCAGTGGCGATCAAGTTAGGAAAATTCTCAGAAGTCTACCAACCATCTGGCGGACGAAAGTCGTCACCTTGGAATCTCAAGATCTTAATAAGTTATCATATGATGAACTGAGAGGAGAGCTCATTGCTTTCAAAAGAACACATTTGAAGAAGACAAATCAAGAGGAGAAGAAGAAAACTATTGCATTCAAAGCTACTACTGAAGCTGCTGAAAATGAAATTGATGATCCTGAAACTCTACAAGAGGAAATCGCTATGATGTCTAGAAACATGGATGGATTAATGAGAAGAAATAGAAATACAAAGATAGGAAGATTTTCACCAAGAAGATCTAGACAATACAATGAACAAGATAAGAACGATGGAAAATGCTATGAATGTGGAAAGTTTGGACACATCCAAGCAGAGTGTCCGGAACTAAAGAAAAAGATCTCCAGAGGATTCAACAAAAACAGATCATTTGGAAGTTGGAGTGATGAGGATGACTCAGACCACGAAGAAATAGCAAATCTCTGCTTCATGACAATTCTTGAAAATGAGATCAACAAAACATCAGGATGCTGGACAGATGAAGACGATTCAGACAATGAAAGCTGCTTTATGGCAAAAGGAGAAACTAGCGAGGTAAGACTTTATGAATGTGAAAGACGCAAAGAATTACAAGACATTCTTGACTCCACCCTAAAGGAGTCTCAGAAGATGATGAATGAACTCAAGAGACTTACCAGGGAAGTCAAAGACTGGAATCTCAAACATGAAGTATGTGAAATTGAAAAGGACGTACTTCAAGAAGAGTTTGAGGAATTGCAAATGCAGTTTAACAGCTTGTGCAAATCCACCAGTCATAGCTCTGTTAGGTCAAACCAGATGACTTACAAGTCAACTGGTAAAGAACCAATCAGAACTAGATCGACTAGTCGATCGAACCAGTCGACTTACAAGTCAACTGGAAAGGAATCAGCAAATCCTACGACTGCTAATTCCAACTCGTATGAAAGACCTGAAGACAGGTCCGAGATTAAATGTCATTATTGTAACAAAAGTGGGCATAAATATTCTGGCTATCACTTTCGTAAATCTCAAATGTCCGGATGGGTTTGGAAACCTAAGAATTTCGAACCTAGTAACACTAACTCACCAGGACCCAAGCAAGCTTGGGTACCTAAAAGAAAGTAATATTTCTGTATTGCAGGAACACCACAGAATAAAGCGCAAAGGAAAATAGTACCTAGATAGTGCGTGTTCCAGTCATATGACAGGTGACAAAAACCTGTTTAAGGAAGTTACAAAGATTGATGGAGGGAGCGTCAAATTCGGAGATGATTCACGAGGCAAAATAGTTGGCACTGGAACTATACCTTTCAACAACAGCTGTGATATCAGTGAAGTATATTTGGTTGATGGATTAAATTATAATCTTCTCAGTATAAGTCAACTCTACAACTTAGGATATGAGGTAAAATTTAAAAGAATTGGATGTGCCATCGAAGACGAATCAGGTAAAATAATTCTTCCTAGAAAAAGGTACGGAAATGTTTATATACTTGATGGCTTCGAAAATGTAGATGGTCACATATGCCTAACCTGTGATCCTTGGTTGTGGCATAGACGTCTTGGTCATGCTAGCATGCATCTAATTGAGAAATTATCCAAACATGATTTAGTCATTGGGTTACCCGAATTGAATTTTTCTAGGACTCACATTTGTGATGCATGTCAGATGGGTAAGCAAACTAGAATCTCTTTCAAAAATAAAGACATAGTATCTACCTCTAAACCCCTGCAATTACTTCATATGGATTTATTTGGACCAACTAGAACTTCTAGCATAGGAGGTAAGAAATATGCTTTTGTTATTGTTGATGACTTTTCACGCTTCACTTGGGTAATTTTTCTGTCTCACAAAGATGAAGCCTTAAGAAACTTTGAAGTCTTCTGCAAAAGGATTGAAAGAGAAAAAGGTTATCCTATCTCCATAATTCAAAGTGATCATGGAGGCGAGTTTGAAAGCAAGGCGTTTGAAGATTTCTATAATGATCAAGGATACACTCACAACTTCTCTGCTCCTCGCTCACCTAAACAAAACGGAGTTGTGGAAAGAAAAAATAGAACTCTTCAAGACATGGCAAGAACCATGCTGCTAGAACATTCTCTGCCAAATCATTTTTGGGCTGAAGGTGTGAGTACTGCATGCCACATTCTAAATCGATGTCTCATAAGGCCCATTCTGAAAAAGACTCCGTATGAACTCTGGAAAGGTAAGCGTCCTAACATCAGTTACTTTCATCCATTTGGAAGTAAGTGCTTCATTCATAACAATGGTAAGGACAATCTTAGAAAATTTGATCCACGAAGTGACGAAAGTATTTTTCTTGGTTATTCTTTAAATAGCAGATCATTTAGAGTTTTTAATAAATGAACTTTGTGCGTTGAAGAATCAGTTCATGTCATTTTCGACGAAATTAATCCCTTGGTCGAGAAAGGTATCAATGTAGGTGACGAAGACCAAACTCAAGAAGTTCAGGACAAAGGAAAATCATAGGAGTCAGCTAGTCTTACAGATGTAGCCAAGTCGACAGAACAAGTTAGCAACAACACTTCAGAACATCATGTGGAATCGACTACTAACACTGTTCGACTAAATGAGTGGAGAAATGAATCTGAATATCCACAAAAATATGTTTCCTTTCGCCTCCTGATGATGGGGAAGAATGCGCCTTAACACGAGCTGCCCCACTTCAAAATTCCTGGGCCGCACTTTCTTGTTGTAGGCACGGGCCATTCTTTGTTGGTACAACTGCCCGTGGCAGACCGCAGCCATTCGTTTTTCATCAATCAGGGTCAACTGTTCCAGACGGGTCTTGACCCACTCACTGTCTTCAATTTCAACTTCAACAATGATCCGGAGAGAGGGGATTTCAACTTCCGCAGGTATTACAGCTTTAGTTCCATAGACCAAAAGGTATGGGGTTGCTCCGACCGATGTGCGCACCGTAGTGCGATATCCCAATAATGCAAAAGGCAACTTTTCATGCCAATGCCTGGAGCTTTGAATCATCTTTCTCAAAATCTTTTTGATGTTCTTGTTTGCTGCCTCGACGGCGCCATTGGCTTTAGGTCGATAAGGAGTAGAGTTCCGATGCGTTATTTTGAATTGTTCGCATATCTCCTCCATCAAACGACTGTTCAAGTTTGCAGCATTATCTGTGATGATAGTTGCAGGAATGCCAAAACGGCAGATAAGATTGGAGTGCACGAAATCTACCACAACTTTCTTGGTGACAGATTTGAGAGTGATGGCTTCAACCCATTTTGTGATGTAGTCAATGGCGACTAGTATGAATCTGTGTCCATTTGAGGCTTTCGGCTCGATTGGCCCAATGACGTCCATGCCCCAAGCAACAAATGGCCAAGGTGCTGACATGGGATGCAGTTCTGTGGGAGGTGCATGAATCAAATCACCGTGCACCTGACACTGATGGCACTTCCGAACAAAGCTGAAACAGTCTTTTTCCATGGTTATCAAGTAATAGCCTACTTGGAGGATTTTCTTTGCAAAAACATACCCGTTCATGTGGGGTCCGCACACTCCTGCGTGTACTTCATGCATTATCCTTCCGGCCTCTTCGGCGTCAACACATCTTTACAAATTGAGATCCGGAGTCCTTTTGTACAAGACATCACCGCTCAAGAAGAAACCACTTGCGTGCCGTCTAATGGTTCTCTTTTGGTCTCCACTGGATTGCTCGGGGTATTCTTTAGTTTTCAAAAATCTTTTGATGTCATGATACCATGGCTGACTATTTGGTTCTGCCTCAACCGTATTACAGTAACCATGACTTTCCCGGATTTGGATTTCCAAAGGATCTATGTGAGCATTGCCTGGGTACGGCAGCATTGAGGCTAAAGTAGCAAGTGCATCGGCCAGTTCATTGTGACAACGAGGGATGTACCTGAACTCTATTGATTTAAATCGCCTGCTAAGATCTTCCACATATTGCCCTGTAAGGGATAAGCTTGACATCTCGGGTCTCCCATTCTTCCTGAGCTTGCCGGATAATCAGATCCGAGTCCCCCATGATCAACAACTCTTCTACGTCCTGGTCGATTGCCATGTTTATACCCATAATGCAGGCTTCATACTCGACAGTATTGTTTGTGCAGAAAAACCGAAGCCGGGCTGTGGCTGGGTAATGCTGACCAGTGGGCGAAACCCAAATTGCCCCAATTCCTACACCTCTTGCGTTTACCGCTCCATCAAAGAACATTTTCCAAGCAGTAGTATCCTCGGATATTGCCTCGACCGAATTTACCACTTCATCTGGGAAGTAAGTGTTCAAAGGTTGGTATTCATCATCAATCGGGTTTTCAGCCAAATGATCCGCCAATGCTTTGGCTTTCATTGCCGTGCGAGTGACGTAGACTATGTCAAATTCAGTGAGCAGGATCTGCCATTTTGCTAACCTTCCCGTGGGCATTGGTTTCTGGAATATGTATATCAAAGGATCCAACCTGGTTATGAGGTAAGTGGTGTAGGCTTGCAGATAATGCCTCAACTTCTGAGCTACCCAGGTTAAAGCACAGCAGGTTCTTTCCAACAAAGTATACTTAGCTTCATAACTGGTAAACTTTTTACTCAGATAGTAGATTGCTTGCTCTTTCTTTCTGGTCACATCATGCTGCCCGAGGACATAGCCAACAGAGTTTTCCAAGATTGTCAGGTACAAGAACAGAGGCCTCCCTGGTTCAGGTGGGACCAAGACCGGTGGATTGGACAGATACTCTTTGATCTTATCAAAAGCTTCTTGACATTCATCTGTCTACTTGATTGCCGCATCTTTCTTCAGTAATTTGAATATGGGTTCACACGTGGATGTCAGCTGAGCAATGAACCGGCCATATAGTTTAATTTGCCCAACAAGCTCATCACATCTTTCTTGGTTCTCGGAGGAGGCAAATCCCGGATAAATTTTATCTTTGTTGGATCTAACTCAATACCTCTCCGACTAACTATAAAGCCCAAAAGTTTGCCCGATGGGACTCCAAACACATATTTGGCTGGGTTCAGCTTCAAATCATATTTGCGCAACCGCTCAAAGAATTTTCTCAGGTCTCGTGGTCATCCTGGGTTTTGGACTTGATGATTACGTCGTCCACATACACCTCTATTTCTTGGTGCATCATATCATGGAAAATGGCGGTCATGGCCCTCATGTAGGTTGCCCCAGCATTCTTCAAACCAAATGGCATGACTCTGTAACAGTATGTACCCCAAGGTCTAGTAAAAGCTGTTTTCTCTGCATCTTCTTCATCCATCAACACTTGGTGATATCCTGCGTAACAATCCACGAAGGACTGTATCTCATGTTTGGCGCAGTTATCAACAAGGATGTGGATGTTTGGCAAAAGGAAGTTATCTTTGGGACTTGCCTTGTTTAGATCTCTGTAATCCAAACACACTCGGGTCTTCCCGTCTTTCTTCGGCACTGGAACTACATTGGCTAGCCATGTGGTATACCGAACTACTCGGATCACCCCTGCTTTCAACTGTTTCGTGACTTCTTCTTTGATCTTGTCACTAATATTAGTTTTAAACTTTCTCTACTTTTATTGGACAGGGGGATGGTCGGGGTATGTTGGCAACTTGTGAACCACCAAATCGACACTCAGCCCTGGCATGTCGTCATATGACCAAGCAAACACATCTTTGAATTCAAACAAGAGTTGGATCAATGCGTCCTGAGTTTTCTCATATGTGTGAATGCTTATCTTGGTTTCCCTGACTTCTTTAGCACTACCCAAATTGACCGGTTCGGTATCATTTAAGTTCGGCTTAGGTTTATTCTCAAATTGTTCCAGTTCTCGATTTATTTCCCTAAAAGCCTCTTCTTCATCATATTCCGGCTCTTGGTTCATTATTTCACAGTTAGAAAACGTGTTTGGATCTGGGCATGAAGTCCGCAAGCATGTCATGTTATTTAAAGCCGCATTATTAGGACTGAAAGAAGAAGAAAAATAAAATAACAAAAATCAGAAGGAATAAAGAAAGATGGACGATGAAATATTGATATCATTTCATTGAATTTGAAAGATAACAGGGTTTACATTGGAAATTAAAAGACATGAAACTAAAGAAAACACCCGAGTTACACCCTGGAATAACTCGTGGTGTAGAAAAGGTAGCAGGACTGGTCTACCAGGACTCCTGACTGATTGAGAATGGCGTAGCCTTCCAATTTTGTAATTTGGCCTCAGGTCCCATGTACAGCACCTCAGCGGTGCTTGAGCCTTCCCCTGGCTGGACCATGTGGGTTTCATATAATATCTTCCTCATTGCCCCACAGAACTTTTCGATCTCTTCGGCCGTAAAGGCCTCATCCTCTTCTTCTTCATTGTATTTGGGCTTGACAAATGTTTTGTACAGATGTGGCACTGGCTGCGGCAAGACACATCCATCATTCTTTCTACCATCCGCCCATTTTACATCAGCTGGAGTAGGTCGGAAGCCCACCCCAAAGAACTTTTCACTGGCGGTCAGGGTGATAGGTTCAGCTATTCCTTGTAATGATTTCCCAAGCCCCTTCCCAGGTTTGTAGCCATGCCTGATCATTTCTTTGGCCACCATGATTGATGAATTAGAAAGGAAGGGTTGGGGGCAAGGTTTTCCTTCTTCGTACTGGTCCGCGACCACAATCTCAAAAGCCTGATAGACTATGTGCACACTCCCCTCTCTTGCTTCAAGACATGGAACTGATGGGTCCCGATAAATTGACTGCTCATCTTCCCCGTGGACCATAATCTCTTGATTCTCATGCTCGAACTTCACCATCTGGTGAAGATAGAAGGTACAACTCCCGCTGCATAAATCCACGGCCTCCCCAAGAGAAAGTTGTAAGACGTGTCCATGTCCAGAACCTGGAAGGTTACTTCAAAGTCTACTGGTCCGATGGTCAGAATCAGATCAATCTCTCCAATTATGTCCCCTCCGATACCATCGAAAGCACGTACACAGACATTGTTGGGTCAGATTCTCTCGGTACCAATTTCCATGCGTTGTAGAGTCGAGAGCGGGCATATATCTACTCTAGAGCCCCCATCCAACATAACCCTTTCACGTAGTACCCTTCGCATTTGACTGTCAGGTGCAGGGCTTTATTATGTGCAGCCCCTTCTGGGGGTAAGTCATTTTTGCTGAAGGAGATATGGTTGACTGCAAAAAATCTTTCTTCCATTCTCTCCAACTGCTCTACAGAGGTCTCAACAGGCACATATGCTTCGTTAAGGGTCTTGATCAATACCTTCTGATGTTCGGTGGAATTCATCAACAGAGATAACAGAGAGACTTGTGCGGGAGACTTTCGAAGCTGGTCGATTATCTCATAATCCGCCATTTTCATATTTTGAAAGAACGCCTCTGCTTCTTCGGCACTCACAGGCTTCTTAGGTGGGAAACGCTTTCTCGTGGCATTGTTCACCTCTTCCAAATTGAGATACTTCTCCGCCGGGTTATTTTCTTGGATTTCTCCCGAGATTTCTTTGCCTTTGTAAGTCACCACTGATTTGTTGTAGTTCCAGGGCACAGCGGTAGGATCTGTCATGGGCTTTTATGGTGCGCGGCCAATAACCACGGGCTCACTCTGCCTTGGTGGATTTATTGGCCCCCGCATCACGTGAGTCCCCTTCGGCACATACATTTGGGCTGCTTTGTTTAGCTGGAACCTCCTGGGAGGACTCAATGACATCTGTTTTTCTTGGCGGCCTCGAGGGACACAGAGAACAGCATCTTTGGGGGGCATTGCCCCTGTTTCCACTTCCATTTTCTTCTCCAACTTCTGAGGGGTGGTTTTGTTCTTTTTCTCCCCCTTGTCTTGCCTCGGGACAAACTTTGGTTTCTTTTCTGCGTCAGCTATGGCAATGATGGCCTTCAACGCTGGGTCAAACTCTTTGTCTTCACAAATCATTCCAATAACCGGCCCGTTGTTGTGATCCGTTAGTGGATTGTTGGTTACATTGGGAACATCCTCATCCCTTAGCACTATTCTTTTTTGTTCTATCAGATCTTCCACATCCCTCTTCAAAGTCCAACAATTTTCTATATCCTGCCCTTCAGCCCCTGAGTGATAAGCGCACCGGGTGCCACGTTGGTAAGAGGGTGATTCTGGGTTTTGCATATTCGGGGGTACGGGCTGCAACAAACCCATTTGGACCAATTTTGTGAATAGGCTAGAATAGGACTCGCTAATTGGTGTGAAGTTTGTTTTCCTTAGCGGCTCTCGGGCACGGAAGTTGTTTTGTGAAGGTCGGGGATTGTAGTGAGCTTGGTAAGGAGGTTGATTTCTGGGAACTGGAGCTCTGTTCCGGTTAAATTTTTGTTGTGGCCTGACATAGGGTTGAGCATTCATCACTGCGTATGGCTGAGGAGCATAAGCTACATCTTGGTGGGGATAGTAATGCTGTGGGATTCTTTCAGAGAAAAGGGATCTGGGAGTACCGTGTTTTCTTGCACTTGACGCTGCCATTGACTTTTCTTCCTTTTCCTTTCTATTTGATACTCCTCCAGACCCACCCTGGATGGCTTGGGAGGTAGCTCTGATAGCAGATTGGCTCAAAATTTGACCCGTTTTCAAACTATTTTTCAACCATTTCGCCAATCTTGATGGCTTCAGCAAATGGCTTACCCATTGCGGACATCATGTTTCGGAAGTAATCTGCCTCTTGGGCTTGGAGGAAAACTGTAACCATTTCAACCTCATCCATTGGAGGCTTTACCCTGGAGGCCTGCTCAAGCCATTTAACCGCGTATTCTCGAAAACTTTTCGAGGATTTCTTCTTTAAGTTTGTTAGTGAGTTCCTATCCGGAGCAATATCAATGTTGTACTGGAACAGCCTGATGAAATCTCTAGCAAGATCATCCCAGATGTGCCAGCGGGATATATCTTGGTCCATGTACCACTCAGATGCGATGCCAACCAGACTTTATCCGAAATAGGCCATGAGGAGTTCTTCCTTTCCACCAGCTCCTCGCAGCTGGTTGCAATATCTCTTAAGATGGGCAATAGGATCACCGTGACCATCATACTTCTCTAAAGTTTTGGGTTTGAACTCCCGAATGGTAGATGCACAGTGAGGGAACAGTGAC
>NW_017680112.1:3447-14531 GCF_001879085.1 Nicotiana attenuata | reverse complement strand
TTGTTTTTCAAGTTGATAAAAAATCTAGGGTCGTGACTTCCACCTAGGTGGTTAATTAATGGATTGTAGGCTCTAGGGCAAGTTTGCTTGGTTGGGGTCGTAATATAGCAATCACACGCAATTACCCACTCAATACCTCTCGGTAGTTAAAGTGATTTTGCCCGATTTGACTTTCTTAAGACCAAATAGGTATTGCACAAAATAAGTGATAAACGCTCAAGTCGGGTCTTACTATCTCTAGATTCAACCCTTTAATTGGGGCTATCAGTTTCTTGAGCTCACCCCAATTCCTTGTTAGCCAAGTTTTCCTAGACTTAGTCTCACTTTCTCAAGTAGAGACTAAGTCAATTAGGCATGAATCAATGTTTGCAACCATCAATTCTCAAATTCAAGCAAGAACTAGGCTAAATATCACTAACCCAATCACAAACAAGCCCCAAATCAAACACCCATTAAGTACCCACACTAGGGTTGAGTCACAACCCTAGCTAAAAATTTAGCTACTCATGGAAAATGAAGAAATTGAAAAAGAAACTAAGATAAAATCGATAATAGATGATTAAGAGAAGAAAATCTAATGTTAAAATGTTAAACTAATACAATGTTACCCAATACAGTAATGAATAACGACTATCTATTCTCAGGTGCAGAAAACATAACCCAAAAATAACAAAAAGATCTATTTATACCCAGCTAAAATTATCGAACGAAATTGCCCATGCGGAGGTTGTGTGGCCGCATAATTCTGTGTGTGGTCCGTACTTTGAAACTTGACTTGACAGGTTGGACTTCTTTGGCCGCACAATTCTGGGTTGCGACCGCGCTTCATCAACTCTACAGACCAGACATTTCTGAGTGCGGCCGCACTCTTGGTTCTACAGCTGCACAATAATAGTGCGGTCCGCAGTTCTTGACCTTGGGCTTTGGCAATGGGAGACTTCGGCGGACCATATTTCTGAGTGCGGCCGCGCTCTTGATTCTGCGGCCGTACAATAATGGTGCGGTCCGCATTTCTTCATGATCCAAAAATCCCATCTCTCTGAAGTTTATCTTCTGCGGCCGTACAAGAATTGTGCGGTCCGCACTTTGCAAAGACTTCCTGTCAGAGGCTTTCTTCATGTTTTGCGGCCGCACTCAATGTTACGCGGTCCGCATGTTGCCCTTTTAGCCTTGTTTTGGTCTTTGTCCAAAATTACTCCTTCTTGAGTTGAATTTCATTTCTTTGGCTCATATTCCAACACTCCTGCAAGCAAGCACATTTCATTAGTTTTCGGGAGTACCTTCAAGCAATTTGGAGCTAAAACGAAAGTAAAAGAGTGCAAATAAGTAGTTAAAATATCTACTTATCAACTCCACCAAACTTAAGCTTTTGCTTGTCCTCAAGCAAGTAAGGTAATTCCCACCTCCACAAGACAAGAACTATTTCAGCTGGCCTAAGGTGAATCAATCACATATCAATTGGGACCAACAATTACCCACAACACGTATGAATTATCAACAATGCAATGAATTGACTTTCTAAGTACAATAGTTCTAATGTGACACTAGAGCATCAAGAGTTGACTTTATTCATCAAGGAAGCCTCGCTCTTTCATGTAGGTCATTGTGGATCCCAAACTCCTCTTCCTTTACTCTCCGTTAGCATATCTCACTTTAGAATGTAACACCCAATTCAAAGATTGTGAAAAGTTCGCTCATCTCTCTCAAAAGAATGTCACAAGTACGGCTCTAAGTACCATATGCTTGTCCCTCATGTAAATCACCACTAATGTAAGCTCACTCAACTTGAAATCATGTAGGGCTTTTGCAGGAGGTAATGAAGGCTTTTTGGATCAAGGTAGGACTTGATGGAATATAATGGGTTCATCTTTCCTTAAGCACTCCATTTTCTCTTTTTGGCTCATACTTTGTCGACTCTTTGAGTCAATTTCTTTTTCCTCGGGGGAACTAGAGGGACATAATGTCACTCTTTCTTGGTCATGATATTCATTTTTCTCCTTCTCTATTTACTCTATGCTTTTCATCATTGTTTTTCTTTGAATCCCTTCCACTTTTTACTTTATCCACTTTCTTTTTGGCATTTTTCTTTTTGTTCTTTCTTTCTTTTCTTTGCCTTCCCTTTTTTTCATTTCTTTCCTCTTCTTTATACCTTTATATCACTTTCAAACTCCTCGTCTCTCCCCAAAACTAATGCTTCAGCCAATTATTTCTCAAGAATGCTAAGGAAAGATCGGGTGCCAAAAGAGGGTCATTCCAAAACGGATAAAGGCTTGTAACGTGGTTATTGAATGAAAAATAGGGCTTAGGCTCAAACGGGTTGACTAGGGATATCACATTGGTAGGCTATGGAAGATTTCAAAGTGGATCAAGGAGATCCTACAATCATTTCTCAAGCCAAGCTACACGTAGAATTTTGCCTAGAAAAACATTCGGGGCAAGTTCTAGACTATTAGCTCGGGTACTTGGACTTGCAACTAATTATCTCACCTCCCACGCTACTGGACAGCTAAAGAGAAAAGAGTCGAGGGCCCACAACAAGCCTAGTTAAGACTGAGAATCACAAATGGCTCGACTGAACCCCTTGATGACTGCTTAAGTCAACACAAGAGTCAAAAGGTCACAACTAGAGCTATTTTCTACAAACAACTTGTTTTTAACCATAAGGTTGTAGGTAAATGTGGTGGTACCAAGTGAAGCACGCTTGTGACTCTTTTATTCATTACTACTATTTTTTCCTAAACACAAAAGAAAATGGACTCAATCCTTTAAGAAGGTTGTCACGCCATCCATCGTTGGGAAGAGCCACCCGATTTACACAAAATCCACCATTAGAAAGAACCGTGGCATTAAGAAAGCCACAAAGTCTTATTGTTCACTCAAATGTAAAAAGAAGCTAATTAATCAAAAAGAAGCTACTAAAGTAAATAAGAAGTTATACTACTAAGAAAAACAAACGAAAGAAGCCATAAAGTAAACTACGGAAAGTAAGACAAATGAATATACAAACCAATGGAAAATAAATATATTACATCAAGTGAAAGGGTGGAATATATACATAACAAAAGAGAAAATAAAGATAAAAGAAAAATAGTATTAGAGTTATTACAGGCCAATGTCAATGTCAAATCAATCAAAATAGACCACCTGTTGAATAAAAATAAGCATTGTCCCCAATGCTTAACAAAAATAAGAACAAGGGAGGGTAGAGAGTTAAGAGAACTCCCTATGTGGTCTCAGTCTGCATGGCATCCTCAGTACCCTCGGTCTCTTCCAAATATATCTCATCATCGCCTGGCTGAGGGACAACTGGGTTGCTAAGCATCTGGAGGGATGTTTGGCGTATCTGGCTTATATCCGTAATTCTATTGCCAGGTGTCTTCCATGGATTCAATTCCGGTAGTGAGCGAGTTCTAGAGGTATTTCCTACAGATTTGTCGGGTATGCCACCCGATAGGGATATCGACTTTTGCATTGACTTGGTTCCGGACGCTCATCCTATTTCTATTCTACCATACCGTATGGCCCCAATTGAGTTGAAAGAATAGAAGGAGATGTTGTAGAATTTCCAAGACAAGATATTCATTAGAACTATTGTCTCGCCTTGCGATGTGCCGGTGTTGTTTGTGAAGAAGAAGGACAGATCAATGAGGATATAGATTATCGGTAGTTGAACAAGGTCACTATCAAGAACAAGTGTTTGTTCCCGAGGGTTGATGACTTATTTAACCACCTTCAGGGTGCCAAGGTGTTTTTTCAAGATTGACTTGAGATCTAGCTACCGTCAGGTGAATATTAGGGCATTGGATGTCCCTAAGATAGCTTTTCAGACTCGTTATGGTCAGTACGAGTTCTTAGTGCTGTCATTTGGCTTGACTAATGCCCCAACAACCTTTATAGATTTGAAGAACTGAGTGTTCAAGCCTTATCTGGATTCCTTTGTGATTGTCTTCATTAAAATATCTTGGTTTACTCTTGCAGTTGAGAGGCTCATGAGCAGCACCTAGGAATTGTATTTCCGACTCTGAAGGATCGTCAGTTATATGCCAAATTTTCGAAATATGAGGTCTGGTTGGATTCGGGTTCCTTTTTGGGACATTTTGTATCTTCCGAGGGTATCAAGGTAGATCCTAAGAAGATTGAGGCAATTCAAAAATGACCTAGACTTACTTTAGCTACAAAGATTCAGAGCTTCTTGGGTTTGGCGGGTTATTATCACCGGTTCGTGGAGGGGTTTTCATGTATCTTAGCCTTATTGACCATGTTGACCCAAAAGGATGCACTTATCAAATAGTCCGACTAGTGTGAGGTGAGCTTTCAAAAGCTCAAGACTGCATTGTCTTCGACCCATTGTTGGTGTTGCCTATAGGTTTGGGATCTTACATGTGTATTGTGATACATCATATATTAGGCTTCACGCGATATGACGGTAGGGTGATTGCCTATGCGTCTCAGTAGTTGAAGGTTCACAAAAAGAATTACCATGTGCATGATTTAGAGTTGGTTTCCATTGTTCACGCGTTGAAGATTTGGAGGCATTATCTGTATGGCGTTCTATATGAGGTATATACCGACCATCGGAGTCTCTAGCACCTGTTCAAGTAGAAGGAATTTAATTAGTGGCAGTGGAGATAGTTAGAGTTGCTGAAAGAATATGATATCACATTATTATATCATCCGGGGAAGGCCAATGTTGTGGCTGATGCATTGAGTAGGAAGGCAGAGAGCATGGACAGTTTGGCATATTTACCGGTAGTGGATAGGCCACTAGCCATGGATATTCAGGTTCGGCCTATCAGTTCGTGAGGTTAGATGTTTCAGAGCCTAGCCGAGTTCTTGCTTGTGTTGTGGCACTTTCATCATTTTTGGAGCGCATCAAGGTTCGCTAGTTTGATGATCCTCACTAATTGGTGTTGAAAGACACGATGCAGCGGGTAGTGCTAAGGAGGTTGTGATTGGATACAACGGTGTTATGCAGCTTCAAGGTCGGATTTGTATTCCAAATGTTAATGGGTTAAGAGAGTTGATCCTTGTGTAGGCTCACACTTCGCGCTATTCCATTCACCCAAGTGTCATGAAGATGTACCGTGACTTGAAACAACACTATTAGTGGCGGGGGATGAAGAAAGATATTGTCAGTCATGTCTCTTGGTGTTTTGAATTGTCAACAGGTAAAGTACGAGCATCAGAAACTGGGTGGGTTGACCCAGAGATTGGAGATACCGGAGTGGAAGTGGGAGCGCATCACTATGAATTTTGCGGTAGGCATAACACGGACCCCGAGGAAATATGACGTAGTCTGGGTTATTGTGGACCGGTTGACTAAGTCCGCACACTTCATTCCGGTGATGACTTCCTATTCTTCAGAGCGGTTGGATAAGATTTATATCTGGGAGATTATCCGCCTACACGGTGTTCCCCTTTCTATCACCGAGGCACGCAGTTCACATCACATTTTTGGAGAGCTATGCAGCGTGAGTTAGGCATGCCGATCGAGCTGAATATCACATTTCATCCTCAAATGGATGGACAATCCGAGCACACTATCCAAATATTAGAGGACACATTGCAGGCCTGCCTGTGGATTTCGGGGGTCAGTGGGACAAGTTTTTACCTCTAGCGGAGTTCACCTACAAAAGGCTCCATATGAGGCCTTATATGAGAGGCGATGTCATTCGCCGATTGGTTGATTTGATCCCGGTGAGGCTAGATTTTTAAGCACAGATTTGGTCCATGATGCTTTGGAAAAGGTTAAGGTGATTCAGGAGCGACTTCGTACAACTCAGTCAAGGAAAAAGAGTTATGCGGACCGAAAGATTCGAGATGTGGCTTACATGGTGGGTGAGAAGGTTCTTCTCTGAGTGTTATGAAGGGCGTGATGCAGTTTGGAAAGAAGGGAAAGTTGGGTCTGAGGTTTATTGGCCCGTTTGAGATCTTGAAAAGTGTTGGGGAGGTTGCGTATAGGCTTGAAATGCCTCCTAGAATTGTAGATGTACATCCGATATTTCAAGTTTCGATGTTTTAGAAGTACCATGAGGATATATCATATGATTTGGATTTCAGCACGGTGCAACTTGATGAAAATTTGACCTATGAGGAGGAGTCGGTGGCTATTCTAGACCAGCAGGTTCGAAAGTTGAGGTCTAAGAGTTTTCCTTTCTATGAAAGTGCAATAGAGAGGCCAGCCGATCGAGGAAAGTACGTGGGAGTCCAACTCCGATATGCGGAGTAGATACCCCCCCTGTTTACCAGTCCAGGTACACTTTTATGTTCGTTCGAGGACGAACGTTTCTTTTAGAGGTGGAGAATGTGACGACCCGATCGGCTATTTTGAGCACTAGCCTTAATTTTTATGTTTCGAGACCTCGTATAACTTCATTTGATGTTATATGACTTGTGTGTGTTGTCCGTGTCATTTTTTGGAAAGCTTTTGTGCGAAATATTGAAGAAAAAGTGATTTTAACTTAAAATGAGGTTTGAGTTGACCATGGTCAATGTTTTTGATAAATGATCTCGGATCGATGTTTCAACAATTCCGATAGGTTCGTATGATATTTTTGGACTTATACGCACATTTGGTTGGGCTCTCGGGTAATCCGAGCATATCTCAGCGCTTTATGTGAAAGTTGTCAAAAGTTGAGTTTAAGTTGAAATCCTTTAGTTTTTATGATCAATTCTTGATGTATGATGTTTGATGTTATTTTGGTGATTTTAGTGAGGGAGCGAATTTATATGAGATTATTACACTTGTGTGCACGAATTGGAGCCTGAGGGGCTCGGGTGAGTTTCAGACATGATTTGGGATGGTTTGGAATTGATAGTGCACAATAGTTGTTGATGCAAGGTTGTAGGTCTCACATTTGCGAGAATCTGATCGCAATTTCGAGCCTCGCATTTGCGATAGGCTCGCAAATGCGAAGAGGGAGTTGGGGGCGAGGTATCGCTTTTGCGATGATTTCCTTTGCATTGCGGACTGGGATGACTCCGCATTTGCGACCCTTTAGTTGCTTTTGCGACGAGTGGGATTTTTGACCGCATTTGCAATGGCAGGGGACCCCACAAATGCGAGGGTTCTGTCGCATTTGCGATTTCTATTGGTCTAATTCACTGATCGCATTTGCGATCGGTATTTTGCATTTGCGGACATCGTAATTGCGAACAAGAGTTCGCTATTGCGACATATGCAGCTGGATAAAAGATGGGAAGCTCGGGACTTAGCTTATTTTACACTATTTTTCAATTCTAAACACTCTAGAGGCAATTTTCGAAGAGGATTTTCTTACCAAATTCTTTGGTAAACAACTTTAACTAGTTTTCAATTACTTTCCCATGAATTTTAACATTAAATCCATGAATTTCAAGGTAGAAATTAGGAGTTTTGGGTAGAATTTAGGAACTTCACAAAATTATGAGTTTGAACTCTAATTGAGGTCGGATTTCGAAATAAATCACATATCGGGGCTCGAGGGTGAATGGATAATCGGGATTTGGTCCGAATTTCGACAAAGCGGGGCTGGAGTTGACTTTTTAAAAATGATCAAAATTTAACCTCTTTCATTCGTAGGTAGTTTCTAAAGCTTGTTTTGAATTGTTTGATCGATAATTGGATAGATTCGGTTGGTTTGGGGGCTTGTTCGGAAGATATAGCCATAATTGATTTTTGATTTGGTTGCGGAAAAAGGTAAGTGTCGTGGTTAACCTTGACTTGAGGGAATTAGGACTTGAATGGTCTATTTGTTACTTGATTTTATGTGCGTGGACGACGTATGTGCAAGGTGACGAGTGTACTTACGTTGTCATGGGTTAAGCATGCATGGTGGGTTTTTAACTGTGTATTCTAACTACATCATACATTCTTTTGGTTCGTGCTACTATTTATTTCATGCCCTCATTGTTACTTGCCCTTATTTGTTAAATACATGTCTTCCTTGTTACATGCCCTCTTTTGCTGCATGTTCCGTGCACCCATATTTTCACTTGTTGTATGGTTTTGCCTATTCTATGCCTTTAATTTTCTTTTTGCCTTTACTTGCTTTTATTTCGCTTTGGTTTGTTATATTGGTTTGCTTTAGAGTATTTACTTATTTTGGTTTCTTTTATCCTATGTGGAGACCTACACTGTAGTTGTTTGTAGTATTGATATTGTTTGTTAGGACCGGGTTGCACGCCGTAACGAATATTGATATTGTTGTTTGGGATCGGGTTGTACGCTGCAACGGATATTGATATTGTTATTTGGGGTCGGGTTGCATGCTGCAACGGATATTGATATGTTATTTGGATCGAGTTGCGCGCCGCAACGAAGAAGATATATTATGATTGTTTTTGATTGTTGGTTCTGTATCAATATAGTATTGTGAATTTGAGCATAGATGATATTCTCGGACCCTCTGTCAGGTATTCGTTGTTCCGGTATTCATGTTAACCGTTGTTTCCTCTATTCTGCTATTGTTTCTATTTATACTCGTACATGTTTTTAGTGAGTGCCTTGTTATAACCTCGTCACTACTTCATCGAGGTTAGGCTAGCACTTATGGAGTCCATGGGGTCGGTTGCACTCATACTACACTTCTACACTTCTTGTGCAGATTCTGGTATTGGTCCCAACAGCGTTTAGCAAGGCTTGCTCAGATCTTCATTTATCCGGAGACTTGAGGTAGAGCTGCATGGTGTTCGCAGACCCTGGAGTCCCCTTCTTATCTTCGTACTGCTTACTTCATCCGGACAATTATATTTTATTTGGGACCTTGCTTGTAGTATTTTTAGTAGCTCATGTACTGGTGACACCCGATTCCGGGATTAGACTAGATAGCGTGTTTGGAGTTTATTATACATTTTGAAGTTTTACAGCTTTACAGCTTTACCTTCTCATTAATCTTCTTTTAAAATTACTAAAATGAATATGTTGGCTTGCCTAGCAATGTCACGACCCAAAATCCCTCCGAAGGGGGTTGTGATGGCACCTAGTCTCTAAAACTAGGTAAGCCTAACATTAACATAATTAATGACAATATTCACTAACTTCGAATTAGATATCTCTGAACAATTTATAATTCCCAAAACCGATAGTACAAGTCATAAGCCTTTCTAGGAGTAGTTATACAAAATGAATACATCAATGTTCCAGAACAAAAGGAAACAATGGAAATAGGTACAATAGAAGGTGACTCTGAGGCCTGCGAACGCAGCAACAGGTTTACCTTGAGTCTCCACAGCAACGATCCACATAGCCACTAACGATCAAATACCTGGATCTCTATAAAAATGTACAGAAGTGTAGTATGATCACACCACAACGGTGCCCAGTAAGTGTCAAGACTAACCTCGGTGGAGTAGTGACGAGGAACAGTCAAGACACCTACTGGTCTAATAAGCTGAACAAGATATGATAATAAACTAACAAGATAAAGATAACAAAGTAACGCCAATAGCAGGAAGAAATCAATTTAAAAATAGTAGAGACGATAAGGGGGAAAACACGGATGGTACCGAGAAGTAACCAAGTAAATTAACACCAACATAGCTGGGATACAAACAAGTAAAAATGTGCTCAAATAAGAAAAGCAATGTTAACTCAACCAATCACATCATTCCTAATACATAATTCCGACTATCCAATCCTCGAAGTCCCATATCACAATCACAACTTCCAAACCTTTAACACGTATGGCACCTTGTGCCCACATTTTTCCCTTTCACATTGCACATCAAAGATCCACGTGCTACTCAGTACATAATATCCGTGACAAATGCTAATTAAGATGTTCAAGAAGTCCCATTTATATATCAATAGGTAAATTTACAGTTTCTAGACCAAACAGGAAAACCAGCGAGAAAAGATGAAGTTATTTTTAGAAATCATTTGAGTGAAGAAAATAATATTTTTCAAATAGAGAAACAACATCGGATAAGCTATCGCCTTTAATATAGGATTCATTAAATTAAAACTTAAAAAAAATTCCTGTAACGACCCGACCAGTCGTTTTGAATAAGTACAACCTCGTCTCCCCATATACTGCTAAATTCATGCTTCACGGTTCTTAAGTAACTTGCCGGGGAAATTGGTTCGGGTTCGGAAAGGTTTTGAAAGGAATTGAGACACTTAGTCTCCAAGAAGAGACCTTAAGTTGAATTAAATAGACCGGAAGGAGAAATATGAGCAAACGAATCCGGAATGAATTTTGGATGATTCCAATAGCTCAGTATGGTAATTTTGGATTTAGGATCGTGCCCGGAAAATTATTTGGAAGTTTGTAGTTTAATTAGGCTTGAAATGGCGAAAATGAGAAGCCGAAGTTTGGAAATTTGACCGAGGGGCTGACTTTTTGATATCGAGATCAAAATCCGACGCAAGAAGTTGGAATAGCTCCATATGTCATTTATGACTTGTGTACAAAATTTGGGGTCAATCGGACTTGATTTGATAGGTTTCGGCGTTGTTTGTGGAATTTGAATATTCTAAGTTCTTAAACTTGAATCCAAAGTTGATTTGGTGTTTTGATGTTGTTTGGAGTGATTCGAAAGCTCGACTAGGTGTTAATGATGTTATGAGAGGTGTTGGTATGTTTGGGTTGAGGTCTGAGGGCCTCGGGTGTGTTTCGGGTGAGTTTTGAGCGAGTACGGACATTCCAGAACTTAGAAAATGGATGGGGCAGAAGTTTTAGTGCTGGGCGCGGTGGATTTAGTGCTGGGCGCGGAAAATGGACCGCGGTCCGCGGTCCGCGGTCATGAAGATCCGCAGGTCGTCGGTCCAACTTCGGAAGCTCATATCTTTTGATCTAAAAGGAATTTGGGGATGATTCAAAAACGAAAGTTGTAGATCTTTGAATCTAGTTTTCAGAAGCCTATTAAAATAGGCATTTGGACATCTGTAGCGAAAGTTATGGCCAAAATACTAAAGCCTGTCACTGCAAAGGAAAACCTGTGCGGCCGCGGTCGTTTTTGTGCGGACCGCACTGGTTTTGTGCGGACCGCGGTCGTTTTTGTGCGGTCCGCAGAGGTGGGAGTCCGTGGGGTACTCTATAAATACGAGGTTTTGGGTTTTATTTGATATTTTGACCTAGAGAGCTCGGATTTTGGCGATTTTT
>NW_017680112.1:0-635 GCF_001879085.1 Nicotiana attenuata | reverse complement strand
CAGTCCTCAGAGTCACCTTCAATTGTACTTATTTCCATTTGTTCCCTTTCTTTCAGAACAGTGATGTATTTATTTTGTATAACTACTCTTAGAAAGGCTTGTGACTTGTACTACCGGTTTTGGGAATTGTAAATTGTTAAGAGTTATTGAATTTAAAGTTGGCAAATATGAAAGCTATTTCCGTTAATGTTAGGCTTACCTAGTTTAGAGACTAGGTGCCATCACGACTTCTTCGTAGGGATTTTTGGGTCGTGACAATTCCTTTTTAAGAAAATATAACCTCAGACAGGTTAAGGGGAGATTTAGTTGAGAAACCAGTTGAAATAAAATATAACAATTATTGGAAATAGTGGATACTAAAATATACAGCGAGTTCTAACTTAAAGGCACACAAGGAAATATGATATTAGTTCTTTCATTTTAAATCACGATATTACGAACGACCCAGCAGGGTAGGAGGAAATGACTCAACGTAGTAACTCTACTTTGAAAATTAATTCACCAGAATAATATAAAAGGAAAAACGCTCAACTCAGGGGTTGGAGCCCTAATGTTGGCTAAAAGGAAAACGCTCAATTCAGAGGTTGGAGCCTAATTTTGCTAAAGGAAAATGACTCAACTCAGGGGTTGGAGCC
>NW_017680111.1:8359-14533 GCF_001879085.1 Nicotiana attenuata | reverse complement strand
GATTGTTTTTGCGGGGTACCATCAGATATGGATGAACGAAGAAGACGCGGAGAAAACGGCTTTCATTACGCCGTGGGGGATGTATTGTTACAAGATGATGCCATTTGGATTAAAGAATGCTGGGGCCACCTACATGAGGGCCATGACTACTATTTTCCATGACATGATACACAAAGAGATCGAGGTGTATGTGGACGATGTCATCATCAAATCCAAGAAAGCCACTGACCACATGGAAGATTTAAGAAAGTTCTTCAACAGATTGAGAAGGTATAACCTGAAACCGAATCCCGCCAAGTGCGCTTTCGGGGTTCCAGCCGGAAAATTGCTTGGGTTCATTGTAAGTCGACGGGGAATAGAACTCGATCCGTCGAAGGTCAAGGCCGTTCAAGAATTACCACCTCCAAAGAACAAGAAAAAGGTTATGAGTTTCTTGGGGAGACTCAACTACATCAGCCGGTTCATAGCCCAGTCCACTGTCATTTGCGAACCAATCTTTAAGATGTTGAAGAAGGACGCCGCCACTAAATGGACTGATGATTGTCAGAAAGCTTTCGATAGAATCAAGGAATACCTGTCAACGCCGCCAGTCCTGGTTCCGCCCGAACCAGGTAGACCGCTATTGTTCTACCTTGCAGTACTGGATGGGGCATTTGGTTGTGTTTTAGGACAACATGATGAAACGGGGAGAAAAGAGCAAGCCATATACTATCTCAGTAAGAAGTTCACCCCGTACGAGGCCCGATATTCCCTACTAGAACGCATGTGTTATGCTCTAACTTGGGTAGCTCAGAAGTTGAGGCATTATTTCTGTGCCTACACCACCTATCTCATATCGAGGATGGATCCGCTAAAGTACATCTTTCAGAAGCCCATGCCCATGGGCAAACTGGCCAAATGGCAAATATTGTTGAGTGAGTTTGATATTGTCTACGTGACTCAGAAAGCGATCAAAGGACAAGCACTAGCCGATCATCTTGCCGAAAACCCTGTGGGCGGAGAATACGAGCCTCTAAAGACGTATTTTCCTGACGAGGAGGTCTCTTTCATAGGAGAAAACATTGCAGAATCCTATGATGGCTGGAGAATGTTTTTCGATGGAGCAGAAAACTTTAAGGGAGTTGGCGTAGGAGCAGTTCTAGTATCAAAAACAGGCCAACATTATCCGGTGTCCGTCAAACTCAGGTTCCCGTGCACCAACAACATGGCCGAGTACGAAGCCTGCATCTTAGGGCTCAAACTAGCCATTGACATGAACGTTCAGGAGTTACTAGTGATCGGGGACTCAGATTTGCTCATACAGCAGGTCCGAGAAGAATGTGCGACCAAGAACTCCAAAATACTACCATACTTGCATCATGTACAAGAGTTGAGGAAGAGGTTTACAAAAACAGAATTCCGGCATGTCCCCAGAGTTCAGAATGAGTTTGCTAACGCATTGGCCACTCTATCATCCATGATTCAGCATCCAGAAGAACTTCATTGATCCCATCCCGGTAAAAATCCAGGATCAACCTGCCTATTGCACTCATGTCGAGGAAGAGGCAGACAGAAAGCCATGGTTCCATGACATTAAGAAATATTTGTCAACAGGAGAGTATCCAGAGCCTGCAAACACCACGCAAAAGCGCACACTGCGGAGGTTATCCAATCACTTCTTTCACAACGGAGGAATCCTGTATAAGAGGACTCCCGATTTGGGATTACTAAGGTGTGTCGAGGCCAGGGAAGCATCCAGGTTGTTGGAGGAGGTTCACGCAGGGACCTGTGGCCCGCACATGAATGGTTTCGTCTTAGCTAAGAAAATACTCCGAGCTGGTTACTTCTGGATGACCATGGAGACAGACTGCATCCAGTATGTCCGAAAGTGCCACCGCTGTCAGATACATGCAGATATGATAAAGGTGCCGCCTAACGAGCTCAATGCAACTAGCTCACCATGGCCGTTTGCCGCTTGGGGGATGGATGTCATTGGACCTATCGAGCCTGCCGCATCAAATGGGCACAGGTTCATACTAGTGGCGATTGATTATTTCACCAAATGGGTTGAAGCAGCATCATATAAGGCGGTAACCAAGAAGGTTGTGACAGACTTCGTTCGCGATCGCATCATTTGCTGGTTCGGCGTCCCAGAGTCAATCATCACTAACAATGGTTCCAATCTCAACAGTAATCTGATGAAAGCAATGTGTGAAACCTTCAAGATCAAGCACAAAAATTCTACAGCCTACAGGCCTCAGATGAATAGAGTCGTAGAAGCGGCCAATAAGAACATTAAGAAGATACTAAGGAAAGTGATAGAGAAACACAAGCAATGGCATGAGAAGTTATCATTCGCTCTACTGGGATACCGTACCACAGTCCGCACATCGACTGGAGCGACACCCTATATGTTGGTTTACGGTACCGAGGCAGTCATCCCAGCCGAGGTTGGAAATTCCCTCCCTGAGAATTATGCAGGAAGCAGAACTTGAAGATGCAGAATGGGTAGAAAGTCGCTACGAGCAATTAGCCCTTATAGACGGAAAAAGACTGAATACAGTTTGCCATGGTCAGCTTTATCAGAATAGAATGACCAGAGCTTTCAACAAAAGAGTCAGGCCGAGACAGTTCGTGCCAGCGCAGTTAGTACTGAAGAACATTTTTCCGCACAAAGCCGAAGCCAAATTTTCTCCCAACTGGCAAGGTCCGTACATGGTTCACCGGGTTCTAACCGGGGGAGCCCTCATACTCGCAGAGAAGGATGGAGAAGTATGGCCAAAGCCAATTAATTCAGATGCAGTCAAACGCTATTATGTGTAATCATTATGATTTCTGTATGATGTAATTTGAACTACGCCTGACCCGATTCCCGTTTAAGAGGGGATACGTAGGCAGCCCTATGGGTTCGATCACAATTCAATAAAATTTTCATTTCCCCCACAACTGGAAACTGGGGCAGAATTTTGAGGAGGACCCTCAAAATTTCGAAGTTGATCTCCGCCAATCACCGCGCGCAGTCGTCAGAGGCACCGGCCCAGTAAACTGGTGCAGAATTTTGAGGAGGACCCTCAAAATTCCGGAGCAAAAGAGGTTGCGATATCTTGAAGCGTGTCGCAGTCGTCGGTTCATCTAAAAACGTTTTATCTATTACGTATTTACATCATATTTTATTATTTTGCTAAATCATGCATAAATACTATCAGAACAGCTTTGTCAGCAACGCTACCCCAATGAAAGCAAGAGCCGAGTAGGACGAGCGCAGTCCGCGGGAAGACGAACTAACCTTCCCCCTTGACAAAACTCACAATCTTTCTTTGAATGCAGGTACCCCAAGACATAGAATCATCGGATACGGTTACAAGCTCATACTTTTCAGGAATACAACTCCCAGAATCATCACCTATTTTCAAGTGTTACTCGCACGCAACATCCCCAGCAGCCACAGTGACAATCAACTAGCAGCTATCGTCTCTCAGCAAAGAAATTTTGTCACTCTTCACCTCTATTCTCGCACACTGCATAAGGCTACTTTTCTGCCTTTCGAGACTAAGCATTGTCTCCATCAGCATTCTTGCATTGCATAAGGCTACTTTTCTGCCTTTCGAGACTAAGCATCGTCTCCATCTGCATTCTCTGCATTGCATAAGGCTACCTTTCTGCCTTCCGAGGTTAAGCTCTACCACCATCTGCATTTTCTTGCATTGTATAAGGCTACTTTTCTGCCTTCTGAGACTAAGCATTGTCTCCATCTGCATTTTCTTGCATTGCATAAGGCTACTTTTCTGCCTTCCGAGACTAAGCACTGTCTCCATCTGCATTCTCTGCATTGCATAAGGCCACCTTTCTGCCTTCCGAGGTTAAGCTCTACCTCCATCCTGCATTTTTTCTTGCATTGCATAAGGCTACCTTTCTGCCTTCCGATACTAAGCATTGTCTCCATCTGTCGGCTGAAATATCGCCAATTTTATTTAAATCCTGTCGACTGAAATATCGCCAATTTTATTTAAACCCTGCACGGCTGAAATATCGCCAATTTTATTTAAATCCTGCATGGCTGAAATATCGCCGACTTTATTTAAATCTCTGCATGGCTGAAATATCGCCAACTTTATTCAAATCTTTGCATGTCTGAAATATCGCCAACTGCATTTAAATCTCTATATCGGCTGAAAGATCGCCAGTTTATATTTAATCATCATCGGCTGAAAGATCGCCAGTTTATATTTAATCATTATCGGCTGAAATATCGCCAACTTTATTTTGATCCTTGTCGGCTGAAATAGCGCCATTTATAGTTATGCCATACATCCGCTGAAATATCGCTATTTACATTTCTTCTTTACGTCAGCTGAAACATCGCCAGCTTTATTTAAATTTCTATCGGCTGAAATATCGCCATTTACATTTCTTCTTCACATCGGCAGAAATATCGCCAAATCCTGCATTTCATGGGCTGAAATATCGCCAAATCCTGCATTTCATGGGCTGAAATATCGCCAAACTGTCCAAAGGCGTCATTGTTTGGAGGCACCATTTTCATAGCCCGAGAATGCCATGCCATGGCCCGAGGACCCCGCTTTATATTCCACACCATTATTCAAAGGCATCATGGTTCGGTGGCACCATCATCATAGCCCAAGAACATCATTTCATGGCCTGCGAATCCCTTATTATGCGCTTCATGGCCCAGGACATCATGGTCTGAGGACGTCGACAACCGTCCAACGACAACATTCATGGTCCAAAGGGAACTTGCATCACGTTTAAATTTACGCACATTATACGTTGTATTGCTCACTTGCAGGTACGCCGGCTAGCAACGGCCATCTCAACAGGAGCGATCCCGCTCCAGTTCCCACAGCCTATCAGATTTCAGCTACAACCTAAACATTGCGTCCGTCCTTTCCGAAACTCTATTGGCATATTCCGCCGATGGACCCCGAACTACATATGGCCTAATTCCTGTAAAACCAAGGGTATGTAGGCAGCTCAAGAGCCAGAGCTCGGTCGAAATTCTTTGCAAATCACCTCTTTCGGTCAAAATTGGCCATCCTATCTTTACCCGATAACTCTTCCATCCTTCCCGGGTAAAGAGGGGCAGCTGTTGATACCCAATTTTTCCCTAGATATTTTTATACTCAAAATACTTTCAAAATAACATATGTGTGCATACATAAGCACACCCAAGAGTTTTGGTACTTTTTCCAAAATTTAAATGATTTTTAAACCAATTTATTGCCTATTTTAATACCACAAAATCCAATAATTATTCCCCAAATTATCATTTTGGTGAATAACTTATTTCATTCTCATATTTACACCAGAATATAATTAAGGTGATTTTTGTACATTTTTACAAATTTATTTGGTATTTTTAAAGCTAAATTGTGTGTAATTGTAATTATAGCCTATTTTACGGTTAATAGCATTTTATAACTACAAAAATTATTTCCAGTATTTTTAAATTAATATTTATATAGTATTTGTTGGCCCAGTATTTTTAATTTTCTTTTGAAATCATTATTATTTTTTTTTATAAAATAAAAGGGGAAAATTGGCTATTTAACACTTAGCCTATTTCTATTTCAATAACTGCCCTTCCCCCTTTCAATTGTAGCCTTAATCTGGCCCAATTCCGCCCCCAAATTAAACGACCCAATTCCTAAAATACGCAAACCATGACCCGTTCTCAAACCTGCCCGGTTTTCTTTTAAATCCAAGCTGTTGATCATTTTGATCAACGGTTGATATCCTTCCTTTCCTTTTTTAATCACCTAACCCCTCTAACCCTACCTCATTTGCATAGAGACTCCGCCTCTAACTCCCTTCGTCTCCCTCAGACCCTCTCTAGCCTCTCCGAAACCCTAATCACCTCCCACCTTATCTCACCTCGTTTCCACCGGAATCCATGGCATCTCCTGCCATAGATGGCCTGTACTCACCCTCTCTCACCCCTAAGCCTGAGCTACTCGAAGTTTGGAAGCTTGACCTTGATGGTCCTCTCTCAGATTTGTCTCAGATCTGTAGATCTAGGGTTCTCCGGCCACGCTCCGGCATGTTCAAGCACTGGAAGCTTGATTCCTGACCGTTTCGACTCAGGATCTGATCTTGTTCTTCCAAGCCTTTCTCGTTTCTAGGGTTTCTCTGAAACCCTAAGCCATTCGAGGTTCTTTCACCATTATTTGTTTAGAT
>NW_017680111.1:5205-5875 GCF_001879085.1 Nicotiana attenuata | reverse complement strand
ACTGCACTTTAATTTAGTTCTGTTATGATATATGGGTGTGAGCATTGCCTGGAGTTCTTGAAACTCCTTGGAACTTTGACACATCCCGAACAAGAGAAAGGCTTTGGAACCTGATCCTGGCAGTTGGCTCATATCATATTGTTAGACCTTGGGTTTGAATTAGGCTCCTTGGATGCAGCTTAAGAGTTCTGATTGTAATTTTATTTCCCGTTTTCGATTCATCTTGGTCTGTAATAAAAATTTTGTAATAACCTCTGGGGTGATTAGTGAAAAGGGAAGGGTAACCATGCATGCAAAGGGGTAGATATCATGCTCATAGGGAATTACCACACTTCTATACTCATGTATCTTGCCTACAGCCTTGCATATTTGCATATCACATGTAGATACCATGTCTATAGGTTTATGCATCCACATAGATATCATGTCTATAAGGTTTTTGCACTTCTCCACATAGATATCATGTCCATAGGGTTTTTGCAATTCTGCACATATAGATACCATGTCTACAGGTTTATGCATCCATATAGATACCATGTCTATAGGAATTTTGCATCTCCATATGGATACCACGCCTATAAGTAACCAGAAATCCAGACTCTACGCATGCATTGGTCACTAGGCAAACCTATTTATAGGATTAAAAACTAACAGTATTCAGATACCATGC
>NW_017680111.1:0-698 GCF_001879085.1 Nicotiana attenuata | reverse complement strand
CATCCCCATTCCCTTATGTGTGTTTGAGTTAAGGTTTGGCCTGGCAGCATCCAAATTGCTGTCCAGAGTTGAACCTGACCTTCAATAGGTCCTAACTCTCCAATGTTTGGCTAGTGGGCTGGTCAGGGGTGTGCCAGCATTTTATGTTGCTTGGCATGACCACCAGCCTGCCTTGGCATCCCTTATATCCCTCTATTGCACTTACACTTGTACCTAGACTCTAAGTTCTGACCCCCCTCCAATGAGCCTTG
This sequence comes from Nicotiana attenuata, assembly GCF_001879085.1. Lineage (NCBI taxonomy): Eukaryota > Viridiplantae > Streptophyta > Magnoliopsida > Solanales > Solanaceae > Nicotiana > Nicotiana attenuata. The sequence goes on along the minus strand of NW_017680111.1, from coordinate 447 downwards.
CCTTGGGACCTTGAGCTCCTCTGAACTTGGACATTGGAGGGCTGGCCCTTCCACACTGCACTTTAAGTTTAGTTCTGTTATGATATATGGGTGCCTTTTGACTATCTTTTCAGTAGCTTCCCCGCCAATCCCTGATTGCCCCACCTTCCTTCTTATTCTAATAAAACCCTGTAATTCTCTCTCCACGATAAAATATACAGAAAAGAGCGAAAACTGTCCCTAGACTATTGGAGTTGGTACAATAATGCCCTCCTGTGTGGTTCAGAATTCGACCCCACGATAATTAACGAGGCTAATCCCGTTTTAAGTTAATTCATGATTAATTAGTGGCACGACCATTCAGAATTGACGATGTTCAGCCCGCATCTGCTTCGATCGACAAGGCCATGGCCTATCCGCCACCATAAAGGCGAGATCCCAACGTGGTCACGGCCACTTATTGCCAGC
>NW_017680110.1:0-14534 GCF_001879085.1 Nicotiana attenuata | reverse complement strand
GTAGCTAGACTGGTACCCTTCGAGCGGACGAACTCAAGAGGGAAAGGCACGGAACTGTCGACTACACCGTTGATCGACTGGTTTTACCGCAAATATGCCTTTGCCAAATTTAGGGGGTGGTAGTATTGGAAGTGCGCAACTACTCATTATAAGCGTTGCTATAGTATTTGGTTGGCACGAGTGGAATATGATGTTGAGGATGCAGTTTACAAGGATGAAACAAATTGACATGTATTTTCACGTTCATACAATAAAGTTTACAATGATTGCTCAGAAATTACAACAGTATTGATGGAAAGCAATAAATGGAAGTAATTAAAGAAAAAGAAACAAAAGAAACAAGTTAGTTTCAAATAAAGACATTAAACAAAAACAATAAAAGAAAGTAATAAAGTCACGTATAGCATGCAATGGTAAAAGCCTAAAGACATCCCCAGCAGAGTCGCCATGCTGTCGACGCCCCCTTTTTCCTCTCGGAATAGGGTTCACGACATTTGGGAAGACAACTCTTTTCCCACTTTGGGAATTGGGTTTTTTGAGAGTTTGGAGAGTCGCCACCTAATGATTATAGTGTATTAGGACACTTTTAGAAGAACTAAAGATGCAGACCAGAGTTTTGGGTAATGGCTTGAAGTTATCTCGAGGGGAAGGTATTAGGCACCCCTCAAGATCCACTAGTGTGGTTCCCGGCCATGCTACCGTTGTGACTTTAGATGTAAAAATAAACAAGTACAAGAAGCACAAAAGGTTAAAAGAAGTGCTGAATTTTAAAGGAGCAATTTTGTAAAAAAAACGTGCAAGTGGAGAAAAAGGTCAAGTACTTAGTGCAAATAATCCGAAAAGATCATGCGAGAAGCAGGAATTGAAAATGCAATAGCTTTAAAGATTCAGAAAATTTTATTAAACTAATAAAGAAGGAGAAAAGGGTCCTAGGTTTATACATTACATGGATCATTCGCACAACACTGGTACTCAATTGTACGTGGAGTGTTAACGTGTAATCATCATCTCCATGTCTACCCCTCCCACCCTGTTAAGGTATTAAAGCGCGGAACGGTATCGTTTACTTATCGCATGCTACTACTCGTCCCAATCCTATTAGTCCCGGGGTATTAGGACTTCTAATCCTAAAGGGGAAGAAAGGGATGGGGGCCTTTGTAGAGTTTAAAGGATAAAATTCTAGCTCGACATTCAAAACAAGTATCAAGTAAAAGGGAAGGACAAGCAAGCATACAAGGCTCAAATTAACCCAGAAGTCAAACAATCATTTAGTTTAGCATGCCTTGACAAATACTGATTTGGTCTTAGATTAAATTAAGCAGCGAGCAGACTGGTTCAACACATGTATTTAAACAGAGAGTCTGCATTAGGCAACTCGGATACAGTTGTCAGGGACTGAACCAATTCATTAATTAGCCAACCCTTGTTTATGAGTTGAAATAAAAAACCTAGACGTAGGATCTATTAATTTCAGGAAAAAGATGCAAAGAGGTACCAGTAGTTTCAGAAAAGATGCAAGTTGATTTTAGAAAAAAGAATTATCAGTTCAGAAAAGAGAAAAGATGCAAACCGATTTTTAGAAAAGAGTTACCAGTTATTTCAGAAAAGATGTAGACTGATTAAAAGGTTTACGAGTTTTGGGGGAGTGCAGATTGGCTATAGGAAAAAGGTTTACCAATTTTAGCGGGCTTCAGAAGTAGAAAAGTACCAGTTTTAATAAAGACACTAGTTCCAACAATCGATACTGTTTAAGAACGAATGATGCTATTAAAGACGAGGTTTCCTATAGGCATGCTTTCTATATGTTTACTGATTTTAACACCCTTTCCTGATATCAATAAGAGTCTTATACACATGATGTCTATATGCAACTTTGTTATTAAGCCTATAAACGGTTTGCCTAATGACATTTATATATGCAGAAATGCAAGAGCCTATAGACATGATCTCTATATGTGTCATTACAGAACATGAATGTTAAATCCTATAGACATGCTTTCTAGGTGATTTTTGCGGTAAAGTTAAGCGTTAAATCCTATAGGCATGGTCTCTATGTGATTGAATCAGTATTAAAGACCCTATAGGCAGGATTTCTAGTTTGAATAAAATCCTAATTCATGATTTCTACCCCTGGGATACAAGAAAAGTAAAGACCCCTCCCACACCCTTTTACTATACTCCCCGAGTTTCATACAAAATTATTACAACCCAATGAATCAAATAGGAAATTAAAGGATACATCAAAAGCTAACAGCTAGATCCGAGTAGCCTAATTCAACCTTAATGTCTAATAACATGCGATTGAGCCACTTCCAGGATCCAGATTTCCAAAGCCTTCTCTTTATCAAGGTGCTTCAAAGTTCCAAGGAATCTTAGGGATTCCAGGCATTGCTTACACCCAGGATACTACCAGAATTAGAATAGTGCAGTGTGGAAGAGCCGGCTCTCATGCATCCAAGTTCAGAAGGAGCTCGGGGGTCCCAAAGCATGGCTTGCAAGAGAGGGGCAGAACTTATAGCTAAGAGTAAGTGCAAAGTGAAAGGGAATTGGGGGGCCATGACATGTGGTGGTCATACCTAGCTACAAAGTAGGCTGGCACACCCCTGACCACCTGCTTGGTCAAACACATTAAGAGCAGACCCTTGAAGGTCAGACCAGAGTCTGGACAGCGATTAGGACACTGCCAGACCCAAGTCTAAAGCTCAACAACACATAAAGGGGGAAAGGGAATGGGAACTGATTGAGTTTGGGATTCAAAGAATCCAATCCAGAATCATGGACAACAATATTAGAGTTTTGTCATGCCCCGAACCATAATTCACCTATAATGGGGTATGAGGGTTTGGGATTCATAAAGTATCAAATTCATGACAAACAACTGACAGGATGCATACATAATTTAAATACTGAATTACAAAGGAAAGGGGGGGGGAACATGTTACAATATGCTAGAAACAAATGTCAACTAAAAGAATTGGACAGAAGTGGGCAGAAGTAAACACATTATGGTGGAGACATGTAAACTAACTGAGACATACCAGTAGAGAAGCAAAAGAGCGCAGGAGAAAGTAGAGTAAACAAAGTCCACAGCAGCACAAGTAAAAGAGAAAGAGTTTTTAAGTGAGAGTGACTTGTGGACTCCGATTGTGTTCTGTGTTCGTGTGTTCAAAGAAAAGGGAGGAGATATTTATAGCTTTGAAAACGTGTAGAGAAATAAGGTAACAAGTACAAATCTAACACAAATATGGCATGGTCACAAATCAGAATCAATTAGTATAAGACTCCCCTTTAATCAGGGAATTCTTATTCAAACGGATACTAATCGTATCCAAATAAGGAAAGGAGAACCAGCCTTGCAAGCAGAATGGTTGTTGCCATAAAAGAAACAGTAAAGTCATACAATAGGCGATTAAGTCTAAGTACAGGATTTGAAATTATTTTTGGAAAGATTCAGTGGGGCCAATCAAAGGAAAAGGAATCAATTAGACTTTGACAGGCTAGTAAAATCAGGATCTCAAGGAAGGAAAAGTTTTTTGAAATCAATTTCGAGTTAAATAAATCACAGGAGGTACTCAGTATATAATGCATGCACAAATAGCAGACATGTGAGGCTAAGTTATGGCAAAAGAAACATCATGCAGCAATAGCATAGAGCAGACATTCAAAGCATGTTAGTTAGGCTTCAAGGTGTAATAGAGAGAGAAGGAGTCGAAAACATGCAGAGAGTCGAGTGAGAATCACAAGCGTAGAACATATAGAGAAAAGAAATGTTGAAACAAGGCATCAAGTTGAATAATTTCAAACATACAAGCATGCACAAACAACCTCACAGGACTTTGAATATCCTCCCAAAGAGACTAGGGTTTTCAAATCAGTTGAGTTTAGAGACGACAAACAGGTGAAACAACAAGCAATTTCACAGTCCCAAGTGAAACCCTTATAAATTAGGGTTTTCAGTAAACCAAACAGATAGGCTCATGAACTCGAATAAATTCCCAAAATTAGGGTTTTCAACATGCTTGCTCAGATAAGGAAACAAACAACAAAGTCAGAAACATGCCAAGAATAAGAGAGGAACTTCGAAATAACTTAACCTAAAACCATAGTTAACAGAACATAGAGTTTTGAAAGCAAAAAATTGGGGAAACTTTGAGAAACATGCTCATAACGTTCAAACACATATAGATCTTGGAGCAGATCTAAGAAATAAATAGAAGGAACCTTAGAGCTAGGGTTTCATAAGAAACCCAGGCGATGAGAAAGGCTTTGGAAACTCCAGATCTAGGCAGGATAGTCGAAGATCGAGCTCGAATGGCCATGGCTGGCCGGACAGAGGTTGAAGGCGACCGGAGAACAGCCATCGAGTAACGGCTTGGTGGAGACCCCTTCAAGATCTGGTCATAGGACCTCAGAGATGAGCGCATGAAGCCATGGGAGGCCGGTATAGGCCTCCCATGAGTCTGGGAAGCCATGGATTAGGGTTTCGGTGAGAGGCGGTGGCTAGGGTTTGAGGTGAGTTGAGAGAGAGTTGAGAAAAGAGGAGGATTCAGAGGCGGTGTATTGTGAAGAATGGGGTAGGGTTTGGGGTCGTTTGAAATTAAAAAAGGAAAGGGGAGGTCTGGGCCGTTGATCAAAAATGATCAACGGCTCAGATTAAAAGAAAGCGGGCGGGTTTGATTTAATGGGTACTGGGTCGGGTTGATTGGGTAATTGGGATGGGGTGATTTGGGCTCTAATTGGGGATGAATTGGGTTATCAATTTGGCTATAATTGAAATGCATTGGGGCTAAATCGTAAATAGCCAATTTTCCCTTTTTTAATTTTTTTTATAATATAGTAACACAATTTTAAAATTAAATTAAGAGTACTGGGTAAATAAATATAGTATAAATATTAATTTAAAAATACTGGGATTAATTTTATAATTATAAAATGCTAAAAATTACAAGATAGGCTATGATTGCCATTATATGCAATTTAGCTTTAAAAATGCCAAATGAATTTGTAAAAAATATGCAAAAATTGCCTTACTTATATTTTGGTGTAAACATGAGAATAAAATAAGTTACTCACCAAAAATGATAATTTGGGAATAATTTTGGATTTTTGTGGTATTAAAACAGGCAATAAATTGGTTTAAAAATCATAAAAAATACCAAAACTCATGGGTGTGCTTATATATGCACACATATGCTATTTTGAAAGTATTTTGGGTACAAAAATATATAGGAAAAAATTGGATATCAACAAAAACATGTTGTACTTACTGAGATTTCATGATGTGGATTTTATGTGTTCCCCACTGCTCAGTCTTTTTTTTACCTTTATTACTTACTAAGTGGGCGTACTCACATTACTCCCTGCACCTTGTGTGCAGATCTAGGGGTTGCTGGACGTGCTAGCGAGCGTTGATCTTCATCTGTCACAGATATTTTGGAGTTGGCAAGGTAGCTGCATGGCGATCGCAACCTTGCTCTTCTCCCTCCTATCTTCCGATAGATATTATTAGTTGATTTCCAGACTGTATTAGTCTTAGCTTTTTCAGACAGTTTTTTTTGTAGATGCTCATGACTTGTGACACCCTGATGTCGGGCTTTTCTTTCCGCACTTTGTTATTCAGACTTATATTATGAAGTTTTATTAATTAATAGCTTAAAGACATCTTCATTTAGGATTATTGCGTTGTTTTGGTAAAAAGAATTCGTCTTGCCTAGTTCCACATTAGGCGCCATCACGACATGGTAGATTTGGGTCGTGACATTTTAAAACGTTGCCTAGCTTATCTTTTAAAGGATCCAAATCAGTTCCTCTTTTTTGAGGGGTTGAGAAATTAACTTAAATATCCTAAAAATGGCCGAAAGATCTATAATTTATGTACAATTATTTTATAATATATGTATTGTTAAGATTAATTATTCATCTTAGCTTAGCTGAGTTAGTTATTAGAGTGTTAGTATTATTTATTAGTTAGTGGAGCAGTTAGTACAGCTAAACGACAGTTGTAGAAATTAGTTAGTTGATTTCATTTTCCTCATTTTGCTTCTAATTCTCGTTTGTATATAGTGGACACTCCACTCACTTTTCATTTTTGAGTGAATTGAAAATCTCTAGAATCTTCTTCTATCTTTCTCTCATCTCTTTCTTCACTCTGATCTCCCATGGCGTAGAGGTTCAGATCTGATCATCATCGAAGCTCAACTGAGCTTTGAGCTATTGTTTCATTGAGAATTCTGATATGGTATCAGAGCGAGGAGCACAAATCTGGACTCGCCTCTCCGAGTCTGTTAGTTCTAATTCCGTTAGTCTCGATTTCAACTAGATCGCACACATGCAAGTTCATTTTTCCATCGATTTCAAGCTACAATTGTGAAGAGGTTATATTCTGTTTCTGAATCTGTAATCACTTGGAATTATTGTAAGATTTGTAATCACTAGATTCCGGTCCTTAATTGCTTAGAAATTCCATATTGGACGAGATGACTATTGTCGAAGACGTTGATCAATCTAGACCGTCTATGGCCGAGTCTCCTAATCAGTCAAGTGTTGATATCAGTAGTCCCTGGTACATGCATCCATCTGATAATCCTGGAGCAGCTTTGGTTCCTGTTCCATTTGATGGCTTTTGATATCGATCATGGAGAATGGGTGTAATGTGAGCCTGTCAGTGAAAAATAAGCTGGGATTCATTAACGGGGGATGCAAGAGGCCAGATCTAGATTCATTAAAATTTTGATTATGGGAAAGATGTGATGACATGGTCACTTCATGGATTCTGAATTTTTTAGCTAAGGAAATTGCAGATAGTGTTGAGTATGCAGCATATGCAACTGAATTATGGAGAGAACTTGAAGATCGATATGATCAAAAAAATGGAACAAAGCTGGATCCAAAAGGAAATCAATGATCTGTCCCAAGGAGCCCTTGATATCATTGGTTACTACACAAAGATGAAGAAGCAATGGGAGGAACTCAACACTTTGATTGCCAAATCTCATTGCACTTGTAATTGCACATGTGGAGCTAAGGAAAGCATGAACAAAGCTAAGCAGGATAGGAGGCTGATACAATTTCTCATGGGATTGAATGAGACATAAACTGTGGTTCGAGGAAGTATACTGATGATGAATCCTCATCCTACAATTGCCCAAGCCTTTTCTTTACTAATTCAAGAGGAAAGGTAGAGAGAAATCAATCCAAGTGGTCACTTAGCTCTAGAATCATCAGCCTTGAGTGCTGGCACGAACAGACCTGGATCGTTCAAGACAAATTATTCTCACAGTAACAATCACAACAACAGGAACAGACCTTTTTGTGATTACTGTAAGAGACTAGGGCACACCAAGGAGAAATGCTATAAGCTTCATCGATACCCTCAAAGTTTCAGTCAGAATCAAAATCCAAATATAAATCAAAACCAGACCTCCAATTTCAATCAAAATCCTAGGCAAAATCACAACTACAATCAGAGTAATAGGTTCAATAGAGGAAATAGAGCAGTGGCTAATGAACATGTAGCAACCACTGACACACAACCTACTGAGACTGAGAAATATGCTACTCATAATAATGCTAAAAGTGTGAGTCTCACCCAAGATGAATACAACCAGTTGGTGAATCTACTGCAGCAGTTTCAATCAGGAGGAAGAAGAGACTGCACAACTAGTGCCAATATTGCATCAGGAACAGCAAACTTTGCATGTATTATAGCTTGTACTTCCTCCATTGATTTTGGTAAACTGTCATGTGAATGTTTCAAAAGCAAAGCTGACTCATGGATTATAGATTCAGGGGCATCAAACAATATGACCTTTAACAAATCCTTATTAACCAACATAATAGCTTTACCCTATCCTTTGTTAGTAGTACTTCCAAATGGCTACAAGGTAAATGTGGCAGAAATTGGTAGTGTGATGCTCACTCCTAAGATCACTCTAGACAAAGTGATGTTTGTTCCCTCCTTTAGATACAATCTGATCTCTGTTCATTCTTTGGCCTCTCATCTCAATTGTCTTGTTGCTTTTGTTAAACATTGTTGCATACTGCATGCCCCTTCAGTGAAGAGGACTCTGGTGATTGGTAGAGTGAGACATGGGTTGTACATCCTGTGCCCAAGTTGTTTGAAGAGGAACAGTACAAGCCCTGCCGTAAAGACTACTCATGCCCTGTCCACTACTTCTACTTGTTACACTTGTAACACACATTGTCCCTCTCATTCTATTGTAAATAGGCCATTGTATATCAACAAGTGTGTTTCTTCTTATCCAGTTGTAAATAGTCCATGTGCAAATGTTGAAGAACATCATTCCTTTACAAGTCCATCTTCTAAGGTTCCCAGTATATTCTCTTATTTCTGTGCTAAAGGTAATATAGATATGTTATGGCATAATAGACTTGGACATGTCCCCTTTGTCAAAATGAAAAATATCACTTCTATACCTGTCAAGTTCTCTCCCAAACAACCCTTCAACTGCACCATCTGTCCAATGGCTAGACAAGAGAGACTACCATTCCCTCAGAAAACCAGTACAACCAATAGAATTTTTGAACTTCTACATGTTGATTTTTGGGGTCCATATCATGTTCCTACACATGATAGATATAAATAATTCATAACTATGGTGGATGATTTTAGTAGATCTACTTGGACTCACCTTTTATCTAGCAAAACTAATGCCCTTCAAATACCCAAAGAATTCATGAATCTAGTAGAAAACCAGTTTGGTGTAACTATTAAATCCATAAGGTCAGACAATGGATTAGAGTTCACTAACACAGAAGCAAGTGTGTTGTTTCAATCTAAGGGTATCATCCATCAAAGAACCTGTCCCAACACACCACAGCAGAATGGTGCGGTTGAAAAAAAGCATAAATATCTCTTTGAAACAGCCAGGGCACTTCTCTTCCAATCCAAACTGCCTTTAAGATGCTGGTGAATGTGTTCTTTGTGCCACCTGCGTCATAAACAAACTACCTTCTACTTCTATTAACAATCAAACTACATATGAACTACTGTACAAAAGACAGCCAAAGTGTTCTCACCTAAGGAGCTTTGGTTGCTTGTATTATCCTACTGCACCAATACCACACAGGGACAAGTTTGAACGCAGAACAACACCACGTGTGTTTGTGGGTTATCCTTTCGACACAAAGGGGTACAAAGTTCTGAGTCTAGCCACCGGGAAAATTCACATCTTCAGAGATGTGGTCTTTAATGAGTCTATCTTTCCTTTTGCAGTCAATATGAACAAATCTCCTCAGTCATCTGTCTCCCATCCAATTCCTTTCATTGAGTTCCCCTGTGAGCAACCTTCTGATGATACAAATGTCATACAAGTGTCTGAGAACTTGAGTGATCAAAGGAGTTCAGATAACACATCCAATCCTATGTCACTTGTACATGTAGCTTCCCCATCACCTTCTGCAGTGCCCACTTCTTCACTACCTGATTAACCACAACAATACTACTCTGAACAGACTCATGGAGAACCTATTCAACTAGTAAGACAATCTCAAAGAACTCATAAATTACCTACCTATCTACAAGATTATGTACATTCCCTTCCTCACCTCAAAACAAATTATGTCTCCCTAAATGCCTTATTCTCTGTGAATCATCATATTGCCTCTGATCTACGAACTACCAATAGTCAGACTCTTGTGAGAAATGTTTGTCATGACAAGGAACCATCATCATAGGAGGAGGCACCCATGGAGGCACCCATTGATCCTGCATGGCAAGCAGCAATGACACGGGAATTTAAAGCGCTATATTCCAATCACACTTAGGACTTAGTAATCTTGCCACCTGGAAAGCAGGTAATAGGTTGCAAATGGGTCTACAAGGTGAAGCACAAAGCAGATGGCAGCATTGAAAGGTTCAAAGCCAGACTGGTTGTTAAAGGTTACACTCAACAAGCAGGAATTGATTATACAAAAACTTTCTCACCAGTGGTAAAAATGACAACAGTGAGGACCTTGATAGCTACAGCAGTTAAGAAAGGCTGGTCCATATCTCAGTTGGATGTGAACAATGCTTTCCTACATGGAGACCTTAATGAGGAAGTGTACATGCAAGTACCAACTGGACTAGTTTTAGATAAACCAGGATTGGTTTGTAAACTGAACAAATCTCTTTATGGCTTGAAACAAGTTAGTTGACAATGATATGCAAAATTGACTGAAGCATTGTGCTCAAAGGGCTATGTACATTCATTTATGATTACTCTCTCTTCTACAAAAGAAATGGAGAATCCTCAGTATATGTTGCAATGTATGTGGATGATGTACTACTTACCGGAACTGACCAACAGGAAATTGCACAACTCAAAGGATTCTCACATGAACAATTTAAGATCAAGGATCTGGGAAGCTACACTACTTCCTGGGGTTGGAGATTATGTATAAAGATGATGAGGTAATTATATCTCAAAGGAAGTTTGTACTAGACTTGATGAAGGAGTAAAATTGTTTGGATTACAAGCCTTGCTCTTCACCTTTGGATCCCACTACAAAGCTGAAGGCCAGAGAAGGCACAATACTGCAAGACCCTACCTATTACAGAAAGCTAGTAGGGAAATTGAACTTTCTAAGTAACACCAGATTGGACATTGCATATAGTGTTCAACAATTGAGCCAATTTATGCAGGAGCCAAGAGAACCCCATCTGAAAGCAGCATTTCACCTGCTCAGATATCTGATGAATGATACTACTTTAGGAATTTTGATGTCAAAGGATTGAGATCACACAGTTAAAGCTTATTGTGACTCTAATTGGGCAGCATGCCCGGATTCTAGGAGATCCATTACAGGTTATTTAGTACTGCTGGGCAACAGTCCTATTAGCTGGAAATCTAAGAAACAAGAGATCATATCTCTATCCTCTGAAGAAGCAGAATATAGAGCTTTGAGGAAAGTAGTGGGGGAACTAGTATGATTGAGCAGATTGTTTGAGGAACTGACTGTTCCTTTTTCTTTGCCCCTCTGAGTTTTCTGTGACAGTTTGTCTGCACTGCACATTGCAAAGAATCCAGTGTTTAACGAAAGAACCAAGCATATAGAAGTGGATTGTCATTTTGTGCGTGATCAATTACAAGTAAGCTTAATCTCTCTCCACCACATCAGAACAGACAATCAGCTTGCGGATGTTTTGACTAAAGCCCTGACTACGATCAAGCACAGTGCTACATTAGGCAAGTTGGCCGTGTTCACCACACCTCCAACTTGAGGGGGTTGTTAAGATTAATTATTCATCTTAGCTCAGCTTAGTTATTGGAGTGTTAGTGTTAGTTATTAGTTGGTGGAGCAGTTAGTACAGCTAAGCGAAAGCTGTAGAAATTAGTTAGCTGATTTCATTTTCCTCATTTTGCTTCTAATTCTCGTTTGTATATAGTGGACACTCCACTCACTTTTTCATTTTTAAGTGAATTGAAAATATCGAGACTTCTGTCTTTCTCTCATCTTTCTTCACTCTGACCTCCCATGGCGTAGAGGTTCAGATGTGATCATCATCGAAGCTCAACTGAGCTTTGAGCTACTGTTTCATTGAGAATTCTGATATGTATATTAACTAGCAGTAGTAATTTTTTTTGTTGTTGAAGAATTAACCCAAATAGCCATTCACCCAACCACTTAAACTAAAAAATTACCGATGGAGATATAATGTATACATAATTAATGAATAAACTATGTATATGACTAGAGAAAGTAAATAACGAATATGAACAGCTATTTAAGTAAAAAAAAATCCCATATTTTTTACTGGGCGACTAAATGTGTAACCTTATAGTTGATCCGCTATTCAAGTCTATAATTTTGTTCAGAAAAATTGTATTGTTTCTTCCCTTTTCGTTTTTCAAAGACAAGCAGTGCTGTAATCTTGTTAGTTTTGAATTTTGCAATTCTTTCTTTCATTTTGAACTTGTAACAGAAGTTTTCAGTTCAACTATGTATAGGTAATTGAGGATTTGAACTTCCTCACTTAATACTTTGACCTCCTATGACATTTTCTTTGTCAATTATTATTCGTATGTAATTGGAATTTACAAAAATATCGGCTACCTACTAACCAAGTGAAAATCTCGTTCACATAATTTATTGCCTGCTACTAAAAGAAGAAAATTCATTTGCCGCAAGTCGAATCCTAGTGTATTGATTAAAATGCAATGTAAGACATGGCCTAAATTTGTTCATGGCTAATCTTGGAGCCAAAGTATTCAATCTTGGAGTTAAAGTATTCAATCTTGGAGCCAAAGAATTCTAGCTTGGAGCCAAAGAATAAAAGTATTTTCTTTTATTCTTTTTCTTTACTTGGGGACCAAGAACTTTGCCCTATAAATATAGGTCATCTTACTTCATTTGAATCACCCCATGTTTTGATTAGGAGCTCACTTTGAGTATTCTTGTAATAGAGATTTTATTATATTCCATAGAGTTAGTGTTGGGAAACACTTTGAGTGAACCTCTTCTTTGTGAGTGATTATTGCGAGGTTATTCTCTTGGGATATATTTTGGGATAATTAGAGTTTCATCTCTAATTTTATACTCTCTTTTGTGTACCGGTTGTTATAGTAAAATTACTCCTCTTCGCTTGTGGACGTAGGTCACCTTGACCGAACCACGTTAAATTTTGTGCCTTCTTTATCTGCTTTAATTACCATTATTATCAACTTGCATTATCTTTGTTATTGTCATTATAACGTTGTTTGGCTAAATTCCGCACTACCCAGATTTCCGATCCTGACAAATTGGTATCAAAGCCGGATCTAACCGAGTAAGTTTAAGTAGAGCCAATATGACTCTAACAAAGACTTATGTTGAGAAATTTGATCGAAGTGCAAACTTCGGGATATGGAAATTAAAGATGGAAGCTATCCTAATTCAGGATGGATAAAGATGGAAGCTATCCTAATTCAGGATGGCTTAGACTTGGCGTTGCAAGGAAAGGAGAAAAAGCCGGATAAAATGACGGACGAGGAGTTTGCTATCATAGACAAAAAAGCAAAATCAGGTATCATCTTAAATCTCTCAAATGAGGTTTTACGTGAAGTTTCTGTAGAAACCACAGCCAAAGGCATGTGGGAAAATTAAAAACCTTATATATGAAGAGAACGGTGGAAAATAGACTTTACCTGAAGCAGAAGCTTTATACAATTCGCATGGGTGAAGGTACCTCTATTCTCTCTCATCTTGACACCTTTGATTCCATTCTTATGGATTTGAGTCATATAGACGCAGAAATTAAAGATGAGGACCAAGCCGTATTACTGCTTTGTTCTCTACCCCCATCTTTTAAGCATATAAGAGATACTATGCTTTATGCAAAAGATAATATCTCTTATAAGGATATTAAATCTATCTTAAAATCGAAAGAACAGATAGATAGTGATATTACTGGGGAAGCTAGTGGAATTCAAGCGGAAGTTGGCTTGTTCGTTAGGGGTAAATCCGACTCAACATCCAGATACAATATTTTACAGTGTCGCTATTGTCATAAGAAATGTCACATTATCTCTGAATGCTATAAGTTGAAAAATAAAGAAAAACATAAGGAAAGAAAAAATGAGCACAGAGATACTGACACCGCCGAAGCTAGTTTAGCAACTGATGAGATTGAGGGAACTATATTTTTAGCTACTGAAACTAGTTTCAAATTTGACAATGAGTGGATTTTAGATTCCGGTTGTTCGTATCATATGTGTCCCAACAGGGACTTGTTTTCTACATATGATTCGGTTGAAGGTGGAGTTATCCAATTGGGTAACAATACTACTTGTAACGTTATTGGCAAAGGTACAATTCAGATTAAAATGCATGATAGTGTGGTGAGAACTCTCACCGATGTTAGATATGTTCCTGAGTTGAAGAAAAATCTCATTTCTTTGGGCACTTTAGAATCTCTTGGGTGCAAATTCACTGGTGAAGGTGGAGTTCTGAAAATTTTTCAAGGTGCTCTTGTGATCATGAAAGCACACAGATCTGGTTCATTGTATTCTTTATTGGGATCTACTGTTATAGGCACTAATACAGTTTCAATATCAGACAACTTGTCTGATTTTGATGGCAATAAATTTTTGACATAAGCCCATTGGGGCTTTTTTGGAGGTGGAGTAAAATAACTATATCATCCAATTTAGGCCAAGGTGGAGATTTGTAAAACATGGCCTAAATTTGTTCATGGCTAATCTTGGAGCCAAAGTATTCAATCTTGGAACTAAAGTATTCAATATTGGAGCCAAAGAATTCTAGCTTGGAGCCAAAGAATAAAAGTATTTTCTTTTATTCTTTTTTCTTTACTTGGGGACCAAGAACTTTGCCATATAAATATAGGTCATCTTACTTCATTTGAATCACCCCATGTTTTGATTAGAAGCTCACTTTGAGTATTCTTGTAATAGAGAGTTTTATTATATTCCATAGAGTTAGTGTTGGGAAACACTTTGAGTGAACCTCTTCTTTGTGAGTGATTATTGCGAGGTTATTCTCTTGGGATATATTTTTGGATAATTAGAGTTTCATCTCTAATTTTGTACTTTCTT
>NW_017680109.1:11606-14536 GCF_001879085.1 Nicotiana attenuata | reverse complement strand
ATGTAAATTTTCTGATTTTTCGAGAAGTGGGCCCGGGGCTCGGGTTTTGCCAATTTCGTGATTTTCGATATTTTTCGAGTCTTTTCGATTGGGTTATATTCCCTTAGCCTATTGTAACGTATTCGTTGTGGTTTTGGCCAGATTCGACGCGCGAGGAGGTTGATTTGCGAGGCAAGGGCATGGCGAGCTAGGACTTTGGCCAGCTTGAGGTGAGTAATGGTTATAAATGATGTCCTGAGGGTTTGAAACCCCGGATTTGCACAACGTAGTGCTATGTTGAGGTGAGACACACGCTGCATGATGAGCGTGGGGTCCATTACTGCTGGGGAGTTGGACTTGGTCCATCCCGATTGATGATTTTACTGTATCTTAGACTGAGACTTAAATTATATCATTATAGTTTGGGCTAGTTGCCATGTTTGGGGCCTTGTGCCGACCTGTAGAACCCTTAGGGGTAATTGTACATGATTGACCTCACTTTACTCGATAAAATCATACCCTCATTCATGTTTCTAACTGTTTAATCTACTATGAACCGGCTTTGGAATAACTAAACCAAGAGGAGAGTAATATGTGGGCAGGGATCCCTATCTTATCTTAGTATGCCTGAGAGGCTAAGTTTATAGTGACTGAGAGGGGTTGAGAACTTCATAGTGAGGGTATTTGATATGTTATGGATCGGGCTGCACGCCGCAGCAGTATATTATTGGATCGGGCTGCACGCCGCAGCAGTATATTTATATGGATCGGACTGCACGCCGCAGTAGTATAGCGCTTGGGCTGTAGGAGCCCCTCCGGAGTCTGCACACCCCCCAGTGAGCGCAGTCAACTATTATTATTGGATCGGGCTGCACACCGCAGCAGTATATATATATATATATATATATATATATATATATATATATATATATATATATATATATATATGGATCGGGCTGCACGCCGCAGCGGTATAATCATGATTTCGGTTATCGGGAGGAGTAAATGAGTTGAGTACTGGCTTAAAGGATTTTTACTTGATTTCTTCATTCAGTTTCTGTTTAACTGTTCTTAGTGCTTTGATATAGAACTGCTTAGTGCTTTTTACGAGATTTCTTTCCGTCAGTCATTATTTATTGCTATTACTCACTGAGTCGGAGTACTCACCTTACTCCCTGCACCATGTGTGCAGATACAGGTATTCCGGAGGCGTAGGTTGAGCTATTGTTGCTATTCGGATCTCACCGGGGTCTGGGTGCCTGGAACCAAATCGATACAGAAATCAATATCACGATCCGGTGGCATGCCAGGAAGATCAGAAGGAAACACATCGGCGAACTCTCGGACTACGGGAACTAAATCAATCACCGGAGACTCTGCGGTGGTGTCTCGAACATAAGCTAGATAGGCCAAACACCCCTTCTCGACCATACACCGAGCCTTCAAGAAAGAAATAACCCTACTGGGGGTATCAACTGTGGAACCCTTCCACTCCAACCTCGGCAACCCTGGCATCACTAGTGAAACAGTCTTGGCATGGCAATCTAGGATGGCGTGATATGGAGACAACCAATCCATGCCCAAGATGACCTCAAAATCGATTATATCCAGTAACAGGAGATCTGCTCTAGTCTCGAAATTACAGAATGTAACCACACAGGACCGGTAGACCCGATCTACAACCACGGAATCGCCCACAGGAGTGGACACATGAACAGGAGTGCCCAAAGGTGCACGAGGAATAACCAAGAATCGAGCAAACAGTGATGCTACATAAGAATAGGTGGACCCTGGATCAAATAATACCGAAACATCTCTGCCGCAGACGGAAATAATACCTGTGATGACGGCATCTGAGGCCAATGCATCTGGCCTGGGTGGAAGAGCGTAGAATCTGGCTGGAGCGCCGGCTGGCTGGCCTCTGCCTGATTGAGCAGTAGCTGGCTGACCTCTCCCTGTCTGACCTCCACCTCTAGGACGGCCCCTACCAGCCTACCCTCCACCTCTAGGTGGCGGGGCAGCTGGCGCTGAAATTATAGGCTATTGGCCCTGCTGCACTGCCTTGCCCCGAAGCCTGGGGCAGTATCTCCTCATATGACCAAGGTCCCCGCACTCGAAACAACCCCGCGGTGCGGCGACTTGCTGACTTGACGGCTGACCTTGATGGCCTGCAAACCCACTGGAAGAAGCCTGGATGGCCGGCGGATGGTGTGAACTCTCCGGCACAGCACTGAAGTATGGATCAGAAGAACCCTGCGGACCTGATACCCACCGGAGGAACCTTGAATAGCTTGTGGGCGATAGGAACTCTCTGGCATGGCGCTGAAATAGGGGCGCGCTGGAGCACCCCGAGCAGGTGGTGGTGCTGAATGTGGGGGCCTACTGGGCTGCCCTCTCCCGAACTGACCTCTGCCCCTAGCTGAGGCACCTCTGAACTCTCCTGAGAACATAGCCATCTTATTCTGCTGCATCTGCTCCCTACCCCTCTGACGGTAACCCTCAATCCTCCGAGCAATCTCCACTACTAACTGGTAAGGAGTCCCCATCTCTACATCTTGGGCCATGTTGGCCCTGATGCCGGAATGCAGCCCTGCAACAAACCTCCGCACCCTATCAGCGTTAGTAGGTAGTATCATCAATGCATGGCGGGATAGCTCAGAAAACCTCGCCTCATAATCAGTCACGGACATCTGGCCCTGCTCTAGCTGCTCAAACTGATACCGTAGCTCTTCCCTCTCAGAGGGTGGAATATACCTGTCCAGAAACAACTGTGTGAACTCACTCCAAGTGATTGGAGGAGAACCTGCTGGCCTACCCAGAACATAAGACTGCCACCATCTGCGGGCCCTGCCCTCAAGCTGAAAACGTAGTGAAGTCAACTCCATGCGACTCCAATATCCTCATGTTGTGCAGCCTGTCCCTGCACCTGTCAATGAAGTCCTGGGCATCCT
>NW_017680109.1:0-2564 GCF_001879085.1 Nicotiana attenuata | reverse complement strand
ATTGTTCACTTGTTTCCTTCTATTGGATAAAAATCATGTTTATAGAAATCCGCGATTTAATGTTTTACTGACATCACATTATTGGACCCTTAGTAAGTGTCGAAGTCGACCATCTCGTCTCTACTTCTTCGAGATTAGGCGGGATACTTACTGAGTACACGTTGTTTATGTACTCATACTATACTTCTGTGCATTTTTGTTGCACAGGTATATGTAACTCTAGTGGCCTACTGGGCGTAGCAGCACGAATGATTTGGGGACTAGGTGAGTTGCATTATTCGAGGCGGCCCGCAGCTAGTATAGTCCCATCCAGTATATTGTATTTACTTTCTGTCCACTGTATTTCGGACGGATGTTGTATTATATTATTTCTTAGAAATTGCTCATGCACTTGTGACACCGGGTTCTGGTTGGATTTTGAAATACTTTGTATTAATTGCTTATTATTTAATTTGAATTGAAGCAGTTATCCTTTTTACCTATGAAATTGGGAGGAAAAATCTTGGTTTTCAAAATTGTTAAAATTGGATTCTAATTAAGTATTTTAGTTGGCTTGCCTGACAGCAGTGTCCGGCGCCATCACGACCCTTAGTGAATTTTGGGTCGTGACAACATGGTATTAGAGCACTAGGTTTCTAGGGTCTCATGAGTCATGAGCAAGTCTAGTAGAGTCTCGCGGATCGGTACGGAGACGTCTGTACTTATCTCCGGGAGGCTGCAGGACTGTTAGGAGTACTTCCCTTTTTGATTCCTCATCGTGCTATTTGATTCCTGGAGGCTTATGCCCCTGTGTCCTTCTTACTCAATCCTACGCGACGCGAACCGCTTGTTGTAAATCGAGAATTGAAGAATTGTAGTGGCACTACGAATGTGGTGCGGGATGTTTCTCTCGGTATAGTTGATTGGACTATTATCGTCGCCTTGTGGAAGGGTATTTTATTGTTTTAGCTCAGTAGCGGTACTTCTGAGAGCTCTGAGGTCACGCACAAGTTGCCATGTTGTTTATGAACAATTGTTCCTCAGTATTGTTATGATGGTAGGATGCTTGCCTACGTATCGGGGCAGTGAATGACTTGAAGGGAGGTTTACTCAATGCATGATCTAGAGATTCAGTATTTTATCCACGGCAGGGGAAAGACAATCGGACTAAGAATAGTCAGATGTGGGCTGGTGGAGTAATGAGACTGGGTATTGGCGAGCGTGGTGGAGCTTTCTTCTATGATGAGGTGTCGTTGTCCTAATTGAACGTACTAAGTTCGCGGTGTTATGACCTTCTACAATTCGCCTTTGGGGCAAGCTATTGGGAGATAGTATCGAAAATGCGGCTGTCAGATATCGCAGGGTGCGGTAGTTCAGGGATGAATCAGTGTTTCTATTGTCGACGGTATGAGAAAGATGATCTTCCGAAAGGTGTAAAGTTAGCAGCAATCATGGGTTCAAGTGCCACGAAGATAGATTTTTATTTAAGTCAGCAGCTGAGCAGCAAAGGATGTGGAAAGACATGTGGGAGGTGTCAGGCGGTGGCTAAAATTTCTAGAAGGCCGAGTATAAGAGGCCAAGGGTCGAGTAGTCGATTAAAGGGATGAGTTCCGCCAAAGTGGGAGAGTGGCGGAGTTGCATATGGACATTGGGGTAGGATGACTACTGATCGCTGCTGAATCGACACTACACTAAGGTAGGAAGAGCGGGTCGCAATAGCTTTTACCCGAATAGTGGTTCGGGATCGAATTTCCACAGGGAGCTAGTAATGGAGTTGTAATATCTGTCTAGTTTAGAGTTGCGGTTGTGCTTCTAATATCACTTCAAACATCTTTGGTTTTGATTTTGTATCTACTATTATAAGACTAATGTTTAGAACTAAATTATGCTACAGGAATATTGCTAAGTTGTAATTAATATAGAGAAAGGCACTAGGTTCGTGGCATTGCCTAGGTGGCTAATTAACGGGTAGATGCTACTAAGGATAGATTGACATATTTGGGGCTTATGCTATAACCGTTGCACAATTGTACCCACTCTCACACCTCTCGGTAGAGAGAATGATTTTGCCCAATTGACTCTCTCGAGACCAATTGGGTAGGCCAATTAGACCAAGCAAGTAGGGTTCAAGTAGGGTAATTACTCTCGAGATTTAACCCGTTAATTGGGACTACCATTTCTCATGGGTCCATCCCAATTTCTTGTTGGGTCAATTTTGGGGTCATGAACTCTATTTCTCAAGAAGAGTTAAACCAACAAAGCTAGAATCAGTGTTTGCAACCACCAATCCTTAATTAAAACCTAAAATCAACCCAAATAACAAACACCCAATATCATCCTAACCTTAGATGGCAACATCCATCAATTACCCACGCTAGGGTTGAGCCACAACCCTAGCTAGTGAGTTTAGCTACTCATGCTAGATATAGAAATTAAAGAAATAGATGAAGAAGTAAGCATATTAATTAATTGCTATGAAGAAAATACAATAATGAAGAGCAAAAGTGCCAAAAATGGCTACAATATTCGGTCTCACGAGCTCAGCTGCGTTCAGAACATAAAACTTGACCTAAATGAAAAAGGTC
>NW_017680108.1:9280-14536 GCF_001879085.1 Nicotiana attenuata | reverse complement strand
ATTTAAGGTCATTTCATTATATCACTGTTAATCCTTGTTAAGGATCTCTTTATGTTTAAAATTTGAAAAACTTTGGTATAGATTTGTTTCTTTCCTAATTTCCTAATGAATTTCTATAAGTACATTAATACAATTTCTACTTTTCAAGTTAAATGGTAGATATATTTCTGTTTATGCAATCAGAGAATTTTATTTAGTTGCTATAAAAATGATGTTCCATCAAAGTATATTCACAATTGTTAATTACTACTTAGTAAATTTCATTAAGCATATTGAACCATTTACCTTTTTGACTTAAAATTTCAGATTTGATTGTTGTTACTGATATGCAAATCATATTTTAAATATCAATAATTTAAATTTTCTGCTATAATTTTCAATATAATGAAAATATTACTTCCAATGGCAATTTGGTTGGAAATTCAATTACCATTATGAAGAAATTCTTTATTCATGTATATAAATACTCATGATGTTTCATTTCTTATAAGCACATTCTTGAAAATAATTAATCGATAGACTTTATTTTATATATCCTAGCAATGGAGAACAAGAAGAGTGCAGGGTGTCAAAAGATTCCCATGATTCCTAGTGTAGAATTAAGTGAAAATGCACAAGTTATTGCCGATCATGCTCGAAACAACATTAACCAAAGCATCAACATACTTAAAGAGTATGATAAAAGAGAAAAAGCTGCGATTGAGCAAATGCTTTTGCTTGACCAAATTAATGCAACGAGAAAAATAGGCTGGTGGGAGTCTATTGACAAATTAAATGAAGACGAAGTGGCCACATATGAAGCTTGGTTGAATGACACTGTCTTTAAACTGAAGAGCCGTTTGGAACAGCTAGAAAATGAAGCTTCATCCTCATCACAAACTCCTCCCGAGAATGCAAATAACACACCTAGTACTCGTGAATGAATCATATCAAGATATCAAAAAAATCTGAAAATTTTAATTTATATTATTGGCATGCTTTTTTTTTTTGGTTTGTATGTGTGTGTGTGTTTTTAGTATTTTGTTTCAATGATGGTATGTGCTGCATGTACTCCCGAAAAATTCTATTAATGATTTTATATTATATCTTTTAGTATATGTTGTCTCGTATATGTTAGATTTCTTAATATTGTTCTTTTTATATGTATTTGTAATAATACCTTAATCTTTCAGTGTTTATATTTGAAGCACGTCATGTGGAAATGGTCGTATGAAAATGATGTTCTAAGGCTTAAGTAATGAATGAGTACCGCTGGGGAACAATGAAACTCAAAAAGGGAGGGGGGGGGGGGGGGGAGGGGGCATATGTTTAAATGAAAAAGGACTCAAATACAAAATGGTATAGCTCTTTAAGGAAAAAAGGAGTTTGATTACGATACTCAGAAGGAAAATCCTAGTAAGTCTCAAAATCTTGTTTTCAACAATTCAAACACTTTGTCATTTGAATATTTCTATATACCATACATGATCATTTTACTAAAGACGTGCGTAACGCTGACGGAGTTAGTACGACAGTTCAAAGTGTCTTCTTATAATGTAAATTTTAAGGGTATTTGATCTTTCCTCGGAGTAAATATTTTTGTTGAGAAGTATTTTATATTTAAATGGGAAACATGATTATCTTCGCTTATTTTTTTCGATAGTCTATTTGAAATAATTTTTAAATTTTAGCGAGTGATGACAAAGTTTTAAATTATATTTAAAAAGATATTTTCCTTCGTATCAGACACCCATAAAAAAGATAAAATATTTTTTTTGATGTTGGTTTTTTCTTTATATGCTTTTAAAGCAAAAATTAAAAAATTATCTTCACCTTACATGTGACCTGTTGCTAAAACAATTCTGGATGAAAAAACAAAATTCTGGCTGGAAAAAAAAAATTCTGCATCAAAAAAAAAAGAAGAGGAAAAGCGCTGAATTTTTTTAAGGTAACTGGGTCGCCATTTCCACAGGCGACCTACTGTTAGAAATTGCATTTACTAGAAAAACGAAATAGTATAATAGAAAATTTAAGTTAGCTCACTGATTATAGAAGTGACCTATTCGATATAGATTATACCAAAATGAAGCATCTCTAGAAAATTAAAAACCATTAAGTGATAAAATATTAGTAAAAAATAAGTGTTAATAATGAAATGGATTAATACTTTGAAATCTAGTCCATTTAGATTTGAATAAAAAAAAATCTTCAGGAAAAAAATTATCATTCGTATATTAGAAAAGAATTAATTGGTAAATCTAACAGAGTTATTCACAATCGCGCTCAAGTATAGACAAATCACTAGTATTATAATTACATATAGGGAGTTACTTCACGAGTGTCACGACCCAAAATTCACTAAGGGTCGTGATGGCGCCGGACACCACTGTCAGGCAAGCCAACACCATTTAACTAGTAAATTCTCGTTTTAATATTTTCAAAATCATTTCCGCTAAACATTAAACAATGAATAATAAACTTCACTGAATAAATAATGATGTCTTCACAAAATTACTGAATAATCCCGAAATCATCCCAGAACCCGGTGTCACAAGTGCATGAGCAATTACTAGGAAATCTAATAAAGTACAATAGCTGTTCGGAATACAAACTTGGACAGAAAGTAAATAAAATACACTGAAAGAGACTCTGCTGGCTGCGGGTCGTCTGGAGAGATGTAGCTCACCTAAGTCTCTGTATCATCCATGCTGCTACGCCAATGAGGCCACTGGACATACCTGTGCCTGTGCAATAAAAATGCACAGCAAGCGTATGTCACGACCCCAAACCCAGACCCGGTCGTGATGGCACCTCTCGTGAAGACAAGGCCAGCCGACACATTTCCAATCCAGTCTTTATGCAATTAAACAATAAGCATTACGTCTAAAAAATGATATAAACTCAGAAGTAACAATGACAATACAAATAATTCGCGGAATACAACCCAACTCAGCCCGATACCGGGGTGTCACTAGTCATGAGCATCTACTAAGTCTAAATACAACTGACAAAGTCTGAAATGTACCCAATAAAGTCTAATAGAATGAAGAGAGAGAAAGCAGTGTTGCGAACACCGGCAGCTACCTTGCTAAACTCCGACGACTCTGCCTCCGATCAATCAATACCCGCTACCGGGTCCAGAAAATACCTGAATCTGCACACAAGGTGCAGGGAGTAAAATGAGTACTGCCAACTCAGTGAGTAATAATCATAACTAAACTGTGAATGGTAAGAACTCACGAAAAGAGCATCAACATGCTGTATAGAAGCAGTTTCAAAAACCAGTAAGAAAGCAATGAAGCTGTAAAATCCTTTAAAACATCTTAGCTCAGTTTAAACTTCTTTGAAAATGACTTTTTCAACAGTTGCGCAAATGAATGCAGAACAACTAGTGCAGATAAGCACAGAGATCCGCCCCTCGGGCACAAATACACAATTAAGCAGGTAAATGACAGGCAAATAAGGAAGATAAGCACATAAGGTTCCCCCTCGGCCACAATGTCAACAAATCCGCCCCTCGGGCAATATCTCAAAACAGTACCAGCCCCTCGGGCAATCACATCGAACAATACTAGCCCCTCGGGCTATATCTCACATCACACTGGGTACCCACGCTCACTGGGGGTGTGCAGACTCCTGGAGGGGCCCCTTACGGTCCAAGCGCAATAACAAGCCATCTCATGGCATCAAATCTAGGCCCTCAGCCTCATATCAATCAAGACACCTTGTGGCGTACATATCTCAGGCCCTCGGCCTCAAATCAGTATCAGTATATCACCGCTGCAGCGTGCAGCCCGACCCAAAAGATATCCTCACAACACAGGCCCTCGGCCTTACTCAGTCAACAATCACATAAGCCTCTCGGGCAACAGTAAAACAGTGTTTCTCAGCCCAAAACATCATTTAAATATCATTTGAGTATTAAAACTGAGTGAACATGGCTGAGTTTTGAGAACAACGGAAAATAATATGACCGAGTTCAAGTATAAAGTCAAAACAGTGAGGAAATATGAACAAAGATTCCCGAAGGGTCCAAATAGTTGGCACGAAGCCCAAATATGGCATGCAGCCCAAATAATGATAATAACAAATAGATTTCAGTCAAATACGCGGTAAAATCATAAATTGGGACGAACCAAGTCACAGTCCCCAAAAGTGCACGACCCCACGCTCGTCATCAAGCGTGTGCCTCACCTGAATATAGCACTACGATGTGCAATCCGGGGTTTCAAACCCTCAGAACATCATTTACAATCATTACTTACCTCGATCCGGTCCAAACACTAGCCCGCGATGCCTTTGCCCGCACGAATCGACCTCTGGATGCTCCAAATCTAGCCACAATCAGTACATAACCATTAAAATATGCTAAGGGAACAAAGCCCACTCGAAAATATCCAATTTACATCAAAAATCCAGAAATTGCTCAAACCCGGACCCCGGGCCCATGTCTCGGAACTCGATAAAATTAACATCCATGAAATCCTCATCCTCTCACGAGTTCATACATATGAAGAACATCAAAATCGGACCTCAAATGGCCCCTCAAATCCCCACTCAATGGTCTCTTAATCCCAAGCCCTAATCCCTCAATTTCTTCCTAATTTCCACCAATGCCATGATTAAACAATGGAAAAATGATCATAAACATGAGTAATGAGGCTTAGGGAACTTACCCAACTGTTTCTCTTCGATTCTCCCTTGAATTCACTGCCTTAGCTCGCTTCCCGTCTTCAAAAATGGAGAACTTAGAAAAATTTCACGAAGGAACATTATATACTTTCTGGCCCAGGTATTTCTGTACCTGCGGTCCCATTACCGCTTTTGCGGTCCCGCTTCTGCGGCTTTTCCACCGCATCTGCGGTCTTCATTAAAAATGACAATTTCTGCATCTGCGGTTAAACACTCGCACCTGCGCTACCGCAGGTGCGCCCACGACACCGCTTCTGCGGTTCCTGAAGGACTTCACATTGGCCGCATCTGCTGCTGCATTTCCGCATCCACGGCATCGCAGATGCGGTAACCCTTATCGCTTCTGCGGTCTCTGCTCGCCTGACCTCTTTTCCACTTCTGCGATAGCTCTTCCGCACGTGCGGTGCCGCACCTGTGGTCCCCAAACCGTAGGTGCGAAAACACCAGCAACAGCAAAACTTCAGCAGCTCCCAACTTTAAAACAGTCCGATTGACCACCCGAAACTCACCCGAGCCCCGGGGACCTCAACCGAAAGGCACCAACATAACTCCAAAAACCTTATTACAAACTTGTTCCAATCATCA
>NW_017680108.1:4409-7300 GCF_001879085.1 Nicotiana attenuata | reverse complement strand
ATACTCTTACCACACCGATTCGGTCTACTATCAACCTACTCCGTCTATCTAAATTTCCTTCCGATTCATCATCAACTTGATATTCCCTCTTGCTGTAGCACCACAATGCCCCAACCCAGGCTTACCACACGAGACCCCAGCATAAAAACCACACTGACTAAGACCCATAAGCCGCTGAATACTCTCTCAAATATTCCCAGAAACACCACACTCCAGAATACTTTACTCTGAAGAACTTCCTGTGAATCTAAATCCTTTACCTTTACCTTCCTGATACTGATACATAGAATCCCATAATTAACATAGGAATACCACAAGTCTTGACCTCCTCCAATGAAAACTCAGTCTCTAACCACACCTACAACTTTAAAATACCCGATTGTTTCCTGTAGAATCCTTAACACATTAGAGCCATTCTTGAGATCCATTCACTCTTCTTCAACTGTAATTTACCTGATCAAATGAACAGAACCACCCGTACCTCATTAGCATTCTGATACCGCAAGATGTAGCCTCATCTCAATACAACCAAGCAACCTCCTGCTCTATGCATCGAGCATCCTTTACCAACGACAACTTAAGACATCCCATGATTCTCTTACCCTATGAAGCATAATATGACCTTTTCCAAAATTCTTCCTTTACTCGAACCATCCTCGGTCTCTACCTCCGCTAGCCATAACTGAATCGCTCGCACGCCTCAAACTGGAACCAACATAGCACCTAACCGTGCAACCAACTACTCACAGCAGACTCCCCCACTTGGTTCGGAGCCATAGATCATAATACACTCGATAATTCATAACACATACCCTATTGATGCCACAATACCATAGTGAGATTAGACTCAAATCCCTTGTAAGCTTGTGTAAACACAGATCATCTAGTACTTTAAATTTTCGACAAATCTCGCACCCATTCTCGCAACAGTTAAGCCCACTCTCTTAAGCGACCCGAAATTTCAAATTTCAACACGTACTTTTCACTTGCACATGAGATCTTCTAATATACACATAAGGATCACACCACTTCAGAACACTCCACAGGAGATAACCCACCTGCTTCGCCTCAATATAACATTTCTGTATACCTTCCACCGTCATACACATTACACAGTTACTTAGTCTTCCTGAGTCTGAACTCGTACCGCAACATAAAATTTACTTCACTCTCAATTGGAAAACATGAAAGGTTCTTCACGCGCCCATAACTCGGGGCCACACACCCACTCACAATGGAAATCAAACACTTAATGGTTCATCTATCATCCAGCAGACCTTCTTCGTCACTTCCAAGTCATATAGATACATCTCGCAGTACCAACATACTCATCACGTGGCTATCCAGCCGTCACTTCCACTAATAGGGACAATACCGAACATATAAGTTCAAAACACTTACTCACACAGTCAGCACCTCGGTGCTCAAGCCATAGGCAAAGATCCGGCCTCAAATCCTTCGGACTGGCCCAACATCAAACTCACAGAGATCACGTCTCGCCCCTTGACCAGGGAATCACAAGCTGTCAAGGCACATCTGATACTGAGCGCTCATGCGCACATACGAACGCGTGGAAGGAATTTCAAGAGTTACTTTTCAAGCTGAATCAAGGACGCACGATAAGATTACAAGAAGGTGAAGTTTTCCTAAAGGTTCTGGAGCCTCTCGAGGATAAATACAGACGTCTCCGTACCGATCCGCGAGACTCTACTAAACCTGCTCATGACTCGTGAGACCTAGTAACCTAGGCTCTGATACCAACTTGTCACGATCCAAACCCCGCTCCGGTCGTGATGGCGCCTCTCGTGAAGACAAGGCCAGCCAACAAACCCATATCGCCTTTTTATAAAAATAGCCAAACATTAATAAACAGTTTAAATATGATTTAGTGATAACGGAGGCACAACCCGACACAGCCCAAACCGGGGTGTCACAAGTCACGAGCGTCTATTAGAGTGTAAATCCAACTACAAGGTCTAAAATGTACAAAACCGGAATAATGAACAAAGAGAGAAAAGCGGTGCTGCGAACGCTGGCAGTCACCTTGTTAACTCCTATAACTCTGCCTCTGATCAGCCAAAACCCGCTACCGGGTGAATAAATACCTGCATCTGCACACGAGGTGCAGGGAGTAAAGTGAGTACTCCAACTCAGTGAGTAATAAAGGTAAATAACAACTAAGCAGTAAGAAATCACGTAAAGCAACCAACATGATGTATAGAAGCACTGTACAATCCTTTGAGAAAGTAGTGAAGCTGTGAAATCCTTAGAAATATCTTGGCTCAGTTTAAATCTCTTTCGGAAAATGATCTTTTCAACAGTTACGAAATGATTTCAAAACAGTTGGTGCCGATAAGCACAGAAGATCCGCCCCTCGGGCACAAATACCACAGCATAACAGGTAAAAAGGCAAGTAAATATGCAAGATAAGCAAAATAAAAGTTCGCCCCTCGGGCAATATCTCAAAAGAGTACCAGCCCCTCGGGCTCACTCTCAGAACACTCTCAGCCCCTCGGGCTCTCTCTCTCAGATCGCTCTCAGAATAGTATCAGCCCCTCGGGCTCAGTATCAGATCATATGGGTACCCGCGCTCACTGTGGGTGTGCAGACTCCGGAGGGCCCCCTTACGGCCCAAGCGCTATATCAAGCCACCTCGTGGCATCATCACTCGGCACTCGGCCTCACATCACTCGGCCTCCCATCACTCAGGCCACCTCGTGGCATGTAAAGTATCTCAGGCCCTTGGCCTCATATCACTCAGTATATCCTCACATATGGCCCTCGGTCTCACTCAGTCCGAAAATCATCACAAGCCCCTCGGGCAGTTGTAATACAGTAGTTCTCAGCCAAAAATATCATTTAGAAATATCATTTAAGTTTCAAATCTGAGT
>NW_017680108.1:0-2528 GCF_001879085.1 Nicotiana attenuata | reverse complement strand
TTGCCAATTCAAGCCAAATCCTTCCACGGACTTCCAAAATGCATCCCGATCGCGCTCCTAAGTCATAAATCACCTAACGGAGCTAGCCAAATCATAAAAATTCCAATCCGAACTCATATACAATTAAGTCAACTCTTGGTCAAACCTTTCAAATTCAAAGCTTTCAACTGAGACTGTTCTTCCAAATTCATTCTGATTTCCTGAAAACGAAAACCAACGATCTACATCAGTCATAATGCATTACACGGGGCAAGTCGTGCCCGAGAACTGGCGATCAAAGTGCAAAAGCTCAAAACGACCGGTCGTGTCGTTACATTCTCAGAAATCAAGAAAAGTGTGAGGAGAAAGGTGAAAGAATCTCCACCATGCAAAATGCTTAGGCACGATGCGTTGCATGAGGAAGTAAGGGTTGGATCAATCTTTGAGAACAAACAAAACATGACTAAATTTTTCTGCAGCTTGGAGATAAACCAGAAAGTTGAATTCACTGCTGTTAGATCATGTTCCAAGAGATACGAGCTGAAATGCATCGTGGACAAAGGTGGTTGGAATGTACATGCTACCAGAATAAAAAATTTCCACACTGTTCAGGGTGATAAAATATCATAACATCCATGAATGCTCGGTTGATGCAAGAAAATTAGATCAGAAGCATGCTACATCAAATTTTATGAGTGAACAAATTATAGAACATGTTCGAGACAAAAAAATAGAGGTTACACCAGCCTTTGTAGAAAGAGAAATGAAAAAGAAATTTGGAATTGACATTGGTTATCACAAGGCATGTCACGACCCGGATTTCCCACCCTCGGGAGTCGTGATGGCGCCTACTAATGAGAGCTAGGCAAGCCAATTTTAATTACCTTTCCATTAATAACATAATTCCTTTTTAACAATTATCGGCAATAATACCAAAGTAACGAAATTAAATAATAAGCGGAAGTCTCCATATTATAGAAAATTGAATAAAAAAAATGCGGAAAAATCCCAACAAAAGCCTCCACCCAAGACTGGTGTCACAGTTTCACAGACGGTCTAAGAATATGACACATAAAGGTCTGAACGAAATAAACTCGACACTGTCTCCAGAAATACATGAAAGAAACAGGAATATAGATGAAAGGAGACGCCAGGGCCTGCGAACGCCTGCAAGGCTACCTTGGGTCTCGCTCGACTGAAAGCCTACTCCCACACTACTGCTGCTGCTGTCCGAAGCCTGCATCTGTGCAAAATAGCACAGAGTGTAGTATCAGCACAACCGACCCCATGTGCTGGTAAGTGCCTAGCCTAACCCCGGCGAAGTAGTGACGAGGCTAGGACCAGACCACCAAATAAACCTGTGCAGATATATATACAAGTACAACGGAAAAGTAGCAAGAAAATAACAATTTAAGCTGGGAAAGGGAGCATGCTTCAGGGGCAACAGTTAGAAATAAAATATCAGGTTTGATAAAGAGTATATCTCAATTTAACTTCTAGCAATAAACGAAGAGATAAGGCAACTTTCATATCCAACTCATCTTGTTGCAGGCGTGCAACCCGATCCCATTTCTCAATATCTCGTGGTAGGCGTACCACCCGCTCCCATTTCAATGTCACTCGTGGTAGGCGTACCACCCGCTCCCATTTTCATTAAATCAACATTTCCTCCAAAAGAAATTTACTCTAACAAATGCAACAATTAATACGAGTTCATAAGCCAACAGGTACACGAAAATTATGATTCACTAAGGAAAACAATTAAGGACAAGTAACAATTAATTATGGATTATAATGAGGCAATTAGGCAATTTAGTAACTAATATGTTGAATGTCACATAGCAATTAAGTCACATAATAATGAAGCAATTAAGGCATAAATTCAAGACATAACGTTGTGCAAGGACACCTTAGTTCAATAATAACAAGTGACAAGATAAAGGGAAATGTCAACGTAAAGAATCACAGAAATAATGGAATAAGACAAGTAATGCACTTGAACAAATAACAACAAGAAATCATAGCAAACTACAATAAGTGCACGGCATCACCCTTCGTGCTTTTACTCTCATCCTCACCAAGCAATGATATCATAAAATGTGCACGGCATCACCCTTCGTGCTTTTACTCTCATCCTCACCAAGCAATAATATCATAAAATGTGTACAGCATCACCTTTCGTGCTTTTACTCTCATCCTCACCAAGCAATAATATCATAAAATGTGCACGGCATCACCCTTCGTGCTTTTACTCTCTTTCCTCACATATAATCAATAGAATTGGCACGGAATGGTACATCGTGCGGCACGACATCACCCTTCGTGCTTTACTCTCTTTTCCTCACAATAAGCAAACAGTGCACGACATCACCCTTCGTGCTTTACACTCTTTCCTCACAAGAAACAAACAATGCACGGCATCACCCTTCGTGCTTTAACACTCTTCCTCACCCAATCAACAATCACAAACAAGGGCAAGGGAATAAATAAACAATAATGAAAATCCCGGCAAGGTAACACAAACAACAATTAAAACCCGGCAAGGGTAC
>NW_017680107.1:11308-14539 GCF_001879085.1 Nicotiana attenuata | reverse complement strand
GAGTTGAGTTTTTAGACATAGGGCATCCATTCCCTAGTCGCCTTTTTTTACCAACATTAGGGCTCCAATCCCTGAGTTGAGTTTTTTGACATAGGGCCTCCATTCCCTAGTTGTCTTTTATACCAACATTAGGGCTCCAATCCCTGAGTTGAGTTTTTAGAAAGAGGGCCTCCATTCCCTAGTCGCCTTTTTTTACCAACATTAGGGCTCAAATCCCAAACTTGAGTTTTTAGACATAGGGCCTCCATTCCCTAGTCACATTGTTTACCAACATTAGGGCTCCAATCCCAGACTTGAGTTTTTAGACATAGGGCCTCCATTCCCTAGTCGCCTTTTTTTACCAACATTAGGGCTCCAATCCCTGAGTTGAGTTTTTAGACATAGGGCCTCCATTCCCTAGTCGCCTTTTTCCAACATTAGGGCTCCAATCCCTGAGTTGAGTTTTTAGACATAGGGCCTCCATTCCCTAGTCGCCTTTTTCCAACATTAGGGCTCCAATCCCTGAGTTGAGTTTTTAGACATAGGGCCTCCATTCCCTAGTCGCCTTTTTCCAACATTAGGGCTCCAATCCCTGAGTTGAGTTTTTAGACATAGGGCCTCCATTCCCTAGTCGCCTTTTTCCAACATTAGGGCTCCAATCCCTGAGTTGAGTTTTTAGACATAGGGCCTCCATTCCCTAGTCGCCTTTTACCAACATTAGGGCTCCAATCCCTGAGTTGAGTTTTTAGACATAGGGCCTCCATTCCCTAGTCGCCTTTTTCCAACATTAGGGCTCCAATCCCTGAGTTGAGTTTTTAGACATAGGGCCTCCATTCCCTAGTCGCCTTTTTCCAACATTAGGGCTCCAATCCCTGAGTTGAGTTTTTAGACATAGGGCCTCCATTCCCTAGTCGCCTTTTTCCAACATTAGGGCTCCAATCCCTGAGTTGAGTTTTTAGACATAGGGCCTCCATTCCCTAGTCGCCTTTTTCTACCATTAGGGCTCCAATCCCTGAGTTGAGTTTTTAGACATAGGGCCTCCATTCCCTAGTCGCCTTTTTCCAACATTAGGGCTCCAATCCCTGAGTTGAGTTTTTAGACATAGGGCCTCCATTCCCTAGTCGCCTTTTTCCAACATTAGGGCTCCAATCCCTGAGTTGAGTTTTTAGACATAGGGCCTCCATTCCCTAGTCGCCTTTTTCCAACATTAGGGCTCCAATCCCTGAGTTGAGTTTTTAGACATAGGGCCTCCATTCCCTAGTCGCCTTTTTCCAACATTAGGGCTCCAATCCCTGAGTTGAGTTTTTAGACATAGGGCCTCCATTCCCTAGTCGCCTTTTTCCAACATTAGGGCTCCAATCCCTGAGTTGAGTTTTTAGACATAGGGCCTCCATTCCCTAGTCGCCTTTTTCCAACATTAGGGCTCCAATCCCTGAGTTGAGTTTTTAGACATAGGGCCTCCATTCCCTAGTCTCCTTTTTCCAACATTAGGGCTCCAATCCCTGAGTTGAGTTTTTAGACATAGGGCCTCCATTCCCTAGTCGCCTTTTTCCAACATTAGGGCTCCAATCCCTGAGTTGAGTTTTTAGACATAGGGCCTCCATTCCCTAGTCGCCTTTTTCCAACATTACGGCTCCAATCCCTGAGTTGAGTTTTTAGACATAGGGCCTCCATTCCCTAGTCGCCTTTTTCCAACATTAGGGCTCCAATCCCTGAGTTGAGTTTTTAGACATAGGGCCTCCATTCCCTAGTCGCCTTTTTCCAACATTAGGGCTCCAATCCCTGAGTTGAGTTTTTAGACATAGGGCCTCCATTCCCTAGTCGCCTTTTTCCAACATTAGGGCTCCAATCCCTGAGTTGAGTTTTTAGACATAGGGCCTCCATTCCCTAGTCGCCTTTTTCCAACATTAGGGCTCCAATCCCTGAGTTGAGTTTTTAGACATAGGGCCTCCATTCCCTAGTCGCCTTTTTCCAACATTAGGGCTCCAATCCCTGAGTTGAGTTTTTAGACATAGGGCCTCCATTCCCTAGTCGCCTTTTTTACTACCATTAGGGCTCCAATCCCTGAGTTGAGTTTTTAGACATAGGGCCTCCATTCCCTAGTCGCCTTTTTCCAACATTAGGGCTCCAATCCCTGAGTTGAGTTTTTAGACATAGGGCCTCCATTCCCTAGTCGCCTTTTTTTACCAACATTAGGGCTCCAATCCCTGAGTTGAGTTTTTAGACATAGGGCCTCCATTCCCTAGTCGCCTTTTTCCAACATTAGGGCTCCAATCCCTGAGTTGAGTTTTTAGACATAGGGCCTCCATTCCCTAGTCGCCTTTTTCCAACATTAGGGCTCCAATCCCTGAGTTGAGTTTTTAGACATAGGGCCTCCATTCCCTAGTCGCCTTTTTCCAACATTAGGGCTCCAATCCCTGAGTTGAGTTTTTAGACATAGGGCCTCCATTCCCTAGTCGCCTTTTCTCCAACATTAGGGCTCCAATCCCTGAGTTGAGTTTTTAGACATAGGGCCTCCATTCCCTAGTCGCCTTTTTCCAACATTAGGGCTCCAATCCCTGAGTTGAGTTTTTAGACATAGGGCCTCCATTCCCTAGTCGCCTTTTTCCAACATTAGGGCTCCAATCCCTGAGTTGAGTTTTTAGACATAGGGCCTCCATTCCCTAGTCGCCTTTTTCCAACATTAGGGCTCCAATCCCTGAGTTGAGTTTTTAGACATAGGGCCTCCATTCCCTAGTCGCCTTTTTCCAACATTAGGGCTCCAATCCCTGAGTTGAGTTTTTAGACATAGGGCCTCCATTCCCTAGTCGCCTTTTTCCAACATTAGGGCTCCAATCCCTGAGTTGAGTTTTTAGAAAGAGGGCCTCCATTCCCTAGTCGCCTTTTTTTACCAACATTAGGGCTCAAATCCCAGACTTGAGTTTTTAGACATAGGGCCTCAATTCCCTAGTCACCTTTTTTAGCAACATTAGGGCTCCAATCCCAGACTTGAGTTTTTAGACATAGGGCCTCCATTCCCTAGTCGCCTTTTTACCAACATTAAGGATCCAATCCCTGATTGAGTTTTAAGACATAGGGCCTCCATTCCCTAGTCGCCTTTTTTTACCAACATTAGGGCTCCAATCCCTGAGTTGAGTTTTTTGACATAGGGCCTCCATTCCCTAGACGTCTTTTATACCAACATTAGGGCTCCAATCCCTGAGTTGAGTTTTTAGACATAGGGTCTCCATTCCCTAGTCGCCTTTTCACAAC
>NW_017680107.1:0-6440 GCF_001879085.1 Nicotiana attenuata | reverse complement strand
GGGCCTCCATTCCCTAGTCGCCTTTTTCCCAACATTAGGGCTCCAATCCCTGAGTTGAACTTTTAGACATAGGGCCTACATTCCCTAGTCGCCTTTTTACCAACATTAGGGATCCAATCCCTGAGTTGAGTTTTTAGACATAGGGCATCCATTCCCTAGTCGCCTTTTTTTACCAACATTAGGGCTCCAATCCCTGAGTTGAGTTTTTAGACATAGGGCCTCCATTCCCTAGTCGCCTTTTTACCAACATTAGGGCTCCAATCCCTGAGTTGAGTTTTTAGACATAGGGCCTCCATTCCCTAGTCCCCTTTTTACCAACATTAGGGCTCCAATCCCTGAGTTGAGTTTTTAGACATAGGGCCTCCATTCCCTAGTCCCCTTTTTACCAACATTAGGGCTCCAATCCCTGAGTTGAGTTTTTAGACATAGGGCCTCCATTCCCTAGTCCCCTTTTTACCAACATTAGGGCTCCAATCCCTGAGTTGAGTTTTTAGACATAGGGCCTCCATTCCCTAGTCGCCTCTTTACCAACATTAGGGCTCCAATCCCTGAGTTGAGTTTTTAGACATAGGGCCTCCATTCCCTAGTCCCCTTCTTACCAACATTAGGGCTCCAATCCCTGAGTTGAGTTTTTAGACATAGGGCCTCCATTCCCTAGTCCCCTTTTTACCAACATTAGGGCTCCAATCCCTGAGTTGAGTTTTTAGACATAGGGCCTCCATTCCCTAGTCCCCTTTTTACCAACATTAGGGCTCCAATCCCTGAGTTGAGTTTTTAGACATAGGGCCTCCATTCCCTAGTCACCTTTTTACCAACATTAGGGCTCCAATCCCTGAGTTGAGTTTTTAGACATAGGGCCTCCATTCCCTAGTCGCCTTTTTACCAACATTAGGGCTCCAATCCCTGAGTTGAGTTTTTAGACATAGGGCCTCCATTCCCTAGTCCCCTTTTTACCAACATTAGGGCTCCAATCCCTGAGTTGAGTTTTTAGACATAGGGCCTCCATTCCCTAGTCACCTTTTTACCAACATTAGGGCTCCAATCCCTGAGTTGAGTTTTTAGACATAGGGCCTCCATTCCCTAGTCTCCTTTTGACCAACATTAGGGCTCCAATCCCTGAGTTGAGTTTTTAGACATAGGGCCTCCATTCCCTAGTCCCCTTTTTACCAACATTAGGGCTCCAATCCCTGAGTTGAGTTTTTAGACATAGGGCCTCCATTCCCTAGTCCCCTTTTTACCAACATTAGGGCTCCAATCCCTGAGTTGAGTTTTTAGACATAGGGCCTCCATTCCCTAGTCCCCTTTTTACCAACATTAGGGCTCCAATCCCTGAGTTGAGTTTTTAGACATAGGGCCTCCATTCCCTAGTCCCCTTTTTACCAACATTAGGGCTCCAATCCCTGAGTTGAGTTTTTAGACATAGGGCCTCCATTCCCTAGTCCCCTTTTTACCAACATTAGGGCTCCAATCCCTGAGTTGAGTTTTTAGACATAGGGCCTCCATTCCCTAGTCCCCTTTTTACCAACATTAGGGCTCCAATCCCTGAGTTGAGTTTTTAGACATAGGGCCTCCATTCCCTGGTCCCCTTTTTACCAACATTAGGGCTCCAATCCCTGAGTTGAGTTTTTAGACATAGGGCCTCCATTCCCTAGTCCCCTTTTTACCAACATTAGGGCTCCAATCCCTGAGTTGAGTTTTTAGACATAGGGCCTCCATTCCCTGGTCCCCTTTTTACCAACATTAGGGCTCCAATCCCTGAGTTGAGTTTTTAGACATAGGGCCTCCATTCCATAGTCGCCTTTTTACCAACATTAGGGCTCCAATCCCTGAGTTGAGTTTTTAGACATAGGGCCTCCATTCCCTAGTCCCCTTTTTACCAACATTAGGGCTCCAATCCCTGAGTTGAGTTTTTAGACATAGGGCCTCCATTCCCTAGTCACCTTTTCACCAACATTAGGGCTCCAATCCCTGAGTTGAGTTTTTAGACATAGGGCCTCCATTCCCTAGTCACCTTTTTACCAACATTAGGGCTCCAATCCCTGAGTTGAGTTTTTAGACATAGGGCCTCCATTCCCTAGTCCCCTTTTTACCAACATTAGGGCTCCAATCCCTGAGTTGAGTTTTTAGACATAGGGCCTCCATTCCCTAGTCCCCTTTTTACCAACATTAGGGCTCCAATCCCTGAGTTGAGTTTTTAGACATAGGGCCTCCATTCCCTAGTCCCCTTTTTACCAACATTAGGGCTCCAATCCCTGAGTTGAGTTTTTAGACATAGGGCCTCCATTCCCTAGTCACCTTTTTACCAACATTAGGGCTCCAATCCCTGAGTTGAGTTTTTAGACATAGGGCCTCCATTCCCTAGTCGCCTTTTTACCAACATTAGGGCTCCAATCCCTGAGTTGAGTTTTTAGACATAGGGCCTCCATTCCCTAGTCACCTTTTTACCAACATTAGGGCTCCAATCCCTGAGTTGAGTTTTTAGACATAGGGCCTCCATTCCCTAGTCCCCTTTTTACCAACATTAGGGCTCCAATCCCTGAGTTGAGTTTTTAGACATAGGGCCTCCATTCCCTAGTCACTTTTTACCAACATTAGGGCTCCAATCCCTGAGTTGAGTTTTTAGACATAGGGCCTCCATTCCCTAGTCGCCTTTTTACCAACATTAGGGCTCCAATCCCTGAGTTGAGTTTTTAGACATAGGGCCTCCATTCCCTAGTCGCCTTTTTTTACCAACATTAGGGCTCCAATCCCTGAGTTGATTTTTTGGACATAGGGCCTCCATTCCCTAGTCGTCTTTTATACCAACATTAGGGCTCCAATCCCGGAGTTGAGTTTTTAGAAAGAGGGCCTCCATTCCCTAGTCGCCTTTTTTTACCAACATTAGGGCTCAAATACCAGACTTGAGTTTTTAGACATAGGGCCTCCATTCCCTAGTCACCTTTTTTACCAACATTAAGGCTCCAATCCCAGACTTGAGTTTTTAGACATAGGGCCTCCATTCCCTAGTCGCCTTTTTTTACCAACATTAGGGCTCCAATCCCTGAGTTGAGTTTTNATACCTGAGTTGAGATTGTTTAGACATAGGGCCTCCATTCCCTAGTCGCCTTTCGCCAACATTAGGGCTCCAGTCCCTAAGTTGAGATTTTAGACAGAGGGCCTCCATTCCCTAGTCGCCTTTTTGCCAACATTAGGGGTCTAATCCCTGAGTTGAGATTTTTAGACATAGGGCCTCCATTCCCTAGTCGCCTTTTTTACCAACATTAGGGCTCCGATCCGTGAGTTTAGTTTTTAGACATAGGGCCTCCATTCCCTAGTCGCTTTTTTTTTTACCAACATTAGGGCTCCAATCCCTGAGTTGCGTTTTTTAACATAGGGCCTCCATTCCCTAGTCGCTTTTTCTTACCAACATTAGGGCTCCAATCCCTGAGTTGAGTTTTTAGACATAGGGCCTCCATTCCCTAGTCGCCTTTTTACCAACATTAGGGCTCCAATCCCTGAGTTGAGTTTTTAGACATAGGGCCTCCATTCCCTAGTCGCCTTTTTCCAACATTAGGGCTCCAATCCCTGAGTTGAGTTTTTAGACATAGGGCCTCCATTCCCTTGTCGCCTTTTTCCAACATTAGGGCTCCAATCCCTGAGTTGAGTTTTTAGACATAGGGCCTCCATTCCCTAGTCGCCTTTTTCCAACATTAGGGCTCCAATCCCTGAGTTGAGTTTTTAGACATAGGGCCTCCATTCCCTAGTCGCCTTTTTCCAACATTAGGGCTCCAATCCCTGAGTTGAGTTTTTAGACATAGGGCCTCCATTCCCTAGTCGCCTTTTTCCAACATTAGGGCTCCAATCCCTGAGTTGAGTTTTTAGACATAGGGCCTCCATTCCCTAGTCGCCTTTTTCCAACATTAGGGCTCCAATCCCTGAGTTGAGTTTTTAGACATAGGGCCTCCATTCCCTAGTCGCCTTTTTCCAACATTAGGGCTCCAATCCCTGAGTTGAGTTTTTAGACATAGGGCCTCCATTCCCTAGTCGCCTTTTTCCAACATTAGGGCTCCAATCCCTGAGTTGAGTTTTTAGACATAGGGCCTCCATTCCCTAGTCGCCTTTTTCCAACATTAGGGCTCCAATCCCTGAGTTGAGTTTTTAGACATAGGGCCTCCATTCCCTAGTCGCCTTTTTCCAACATTAGGGCTCCAATCCCTGAGTTGAGTTTTTAGACATAGGGCCTCCATTCCCTAGTCGCCTTTTTCCAACATTAGGGCTCCAATCCCTGAGTTGAGTTTTTAGACATAGGGCCTCCATTCCCTAGTCGCCTTTTTCCAACATTAGGGCTCCAATCCCTGAGTTGAGTTTTTAGACATAGGGCCTCCATTCCCTAGTCGCCTTTTTCCAACATTAGGGCTCCAATCCCTGAGTTGAGTTTTTAGACATAGGGCCTCCATTCCCTAGTCGCCTTTTTCCAACATTAGGGCTCCAATCCCTGAGTTGAGTTTTTAGACATAGGGCCTCCATTCCCTAGTCGCCTTTTTCCAACATTAGGGCTCCAATCCCTGAGTTGAGTTTTTAGACATAGGGCCTCCATTCCCTAGTCGCCTTTTTCCAACATTAGGGCTCCAATCCCTGAGTTGAGTTTTTAGACATAGGGCCTCCATTCCCTAGTCGCCTTTTTCCAACATTAGGGCTCCAATCCCTGAGTTGAGTTTTTAGACATAGGGCCTCCATTCCCTAGTCGCCTTTTTCCAACATTAGGGCTCCAATCCCTGAGTTGAGTTTTTAGACATAGGGCCTCCATTCCCTAGTCGCCTTTTTCCAACATTAGGGCTCCAATCCCTGAGTTGAGTTTTTAGACATAGGGCCTCCATTCCCTAGTCGCCTTTTTCCAACATTAGGGCTCCAATCCCTGAGTTGAGTTTTTGGACATAGGACCTCCATTCCCTAGTCGCCTTTTTCCAACATTAGGGCTCCAATCCCTGAGTTGAGTTTTTAGACATAGGGCCTCCATTCCCTAGTCGCCTTTTTCCAACATTAGGGCTCCAATCCCTGAGTTGAGTTTTTAGACATAGGGCCTCCATTCCCTAGTCGCCTTTTTCCAACATTAGGGCTCCAATCCCTGAGTTGAGTTTTTAGACATAGGGCCTCCATTCCCTAGTCGCCTTTTTCCAACATTAGGGCTCCAATCCCTGAGTTGAGTTTTTAGACATAGGGCCTCCATTCCCTAGTCGCCTTTTTCCAACATTAGGGCTCCAATCCCTGAGTTGAGTTTTTAGACATAGGGCCTCCATTCCCTAGTCGCCTTTTTCCAACATTAGGGCTCCAATCCCTGAGTTGAGTTTTTAGACATAGGGCCTCCATTCCCTAGTCGCCTTTTTCCAACATTAGGGCTCCAATCCCTGAGTTGAGTTTTTAGACATAGGGCCTCCATTCCCTAGTCGCCTTTTTCCAACATTAGGGCTCCAATCCCTGAGTTGAGTTTTTAGACATAGGGCCTCCATTCCCTAGTCGCCTTTTTCCAACATTAGGGCTCCAATCCCTGAGTTGAGTTTTTAGACATAGGGCCTCCATTCCCTAGTCGCCTTTTTCCAACATTAGGGCTCCAATCCCTGAGTTGAGTTT
Organism: Nicotiana attenuata; assembly: GCF_001879085.1. Lineage (NCBI taxonomy): Eukaryota > Viridiplantae > Streptophyta > Magnoliopsida > Solanales > Solanaceae > Nicotiana > Nicotiana attenuata. Next base: position 833 of record NW_017680107.1, on the reverse strand, counting down.
TTAGACATAGGGCCTCCATTCCCTAGTCGCCTTTTTCCAACATTAGGGCTCCAATCCCTGAGTTGAGTTTTTAGACATAGGGCCTCCATTCCCTAGTCGCCTTTTTCCAACATTAGGGCTCCAATCCCTGAGTTGAGTTTTTAGACATAGGGCCTCAATTCCCTAGTCTCCTTTTTCCAACATTAGGGCTCCAATCCCTGAGTTGAGTTTTTAGACATAGGGCCTCCATTCCCTAGTCGCCTTTTTCCAACATTAGGGCTCCAATCCCTGAGTTGAGTTTTTAGACATAGGGCCTCCATTCCCTAGTCGCCTTTTTCCAACATTAGGGCTCCAATCCCTGAGTTGAGTTTTTAGACATAGGGCCTCCATTCCCTAGTCGCCTATTACCAACATTAGGGCTCCAATCCCTGAGTTGAATTTTTTGACATAGGGCCTCCATTCCCTAGTCGCCTATTACCAACATTAGTTCTCCAATCCCTGAGTTGAGATTTTAGACGTAGGGCCTCCATTCCCTATTCGCCTTTTACCAACATTAGGGCTCCAATCCCTGGGTTGAGTTTTTAGACATAGGGCCTCCATTCCCTAGTCGCCTTTTACCAACATTAGGGCTCCAATCCCTGAGTTTAGTTTTTAGACATAGAGCCTCCATTCCCTAGTCGCCTTTTACCAACATTAGGGCTCCCATCCCTGAGTTGAGTTTTTAGACATAGGGCCTCCATTTCCTAGTCACCTTTTTAACCAACATTAGGGCTCCAATCCCTGAGTTGAGTTTTTAGACATAGGGCCTCCATTCCCTAGTCTCCTTTTACCAACATTAGGGCTCCAATCCCTGA
>NW_017680106.1:13688-14542 GCF_001879085.1 Nicotiana attenuata | reverse complement strand
AACATCAAAGCTTTAGCTCTAGCACAAGTTCCTTTTCCTTTGCATGACTTCTTGGAATTTTTATTTTTTAAAAAATTGTCCCCAATTCTTTTAGGAAGTTTTTTGATTATTACTCCATGGCATGATGTCCCTTTCGAGCATACTCAACCTGCGTGCTAAAAATCTGCCCCAGTTTATTTGCTATAATGAGACTTAGCCTCAGGTTGCATGTGCATCCTAAATAAGGGAAGGTGGGTGGGGAACGATAATCTTTCAAATTTTGTGATCTTGTTAATCATGCTTCTTCTTCATAGACATTGTTGGCAGCTTAGAATGCCCTTTCTGGCAAGAAAGAGTGCAAATTTGAAAAAATTGGGCATTGCACTCATAAGTGGGAGATGCAATTGTGCGAAATAGAGAGTAGCCTTCTGTTGGATGAGTTCTTAAAATCGGCTATCGCTTCCTTGACGCCATCAGTTTCTTGCTCCATTGCCACTTTTGCTTCTAAGCTTAGCAGTCTTATCTTGGTATGATTCAGATTTCTTGTACTCAAACTCATCCGCATCTAGGTCAATCACTGTGATTTGGTTGGCCATATTGTCCTTGAACTTGCGTTGCTTTGATGTTCAACTCAAATCAACCTCTTTGGAAAAAGGTATATATAGTCACTATGGAGTAGATAAATATTAAAGGCTAAGGGTAGAATATTTGAGAATGCGTGCCTAAGAAATCGACAAGATCGGGTCTTGTAATATTACAATATTTAAGAGAGGCCAAAGATGTGTGATTTTGATATTAGAAAATAATTTGTTGATATTTGGATATAGACAAGCTCAGGATCAAAATAATTGATAAGGATATGGTAGTCAATGAAA
>NW_017680106.1:6974-10713 GCF_001879085.1 Nicotiana attenuata | reverse complement strand
GTGGTCGGCGTGCCACACGATCCCATTTCATAATATATAAGTGGTCGGCTTGCCACACGATCCCATTTCATAATATATAAGTGGTTTCCCGGCAAGGGAGAATACGACTAAGCAGTTAAATCTCGGCAAGGGAGCAACAACAATAACTTACACGTCCCGGCAAGGGAAATAATCACATCTCTTTCTTTTACGTTCATTTCTTACTTTTTAATCAAGTCGAAAATCGAGCCAATGCTCCAAAGAGTTTACACATCATATTTCCTTCTCATTCTCTTCATATCATGTAGAAACCATCAATTAACAAGGAAGAGTCACTACAGAATCCCAATTAAGCACAAATAAAGACCCACGGTCATGCTAGACACCGATGTATAGATACTCGTCACCATTCCTATACACCGTACTCAACATTTAGCAATTAGCAAATAATACTCTAATCCTATTCCCTCAAGCCAAAGTTAGATCAAACACTTACCTCAAATGCTCCAAAATCAACTCAAGCCTCTAGTATAGCTTTACCCCTCGAATTAATTACAATATTAATAATAGCTAAACAAACTAAACCCAATGCCTAAATATGAATTTCTAAGCTTTCTTCCCAAAATTCCAAAAATTGACCCCGGGCCCGCGTGGTAAAAACCCGAGGTTCGAACCAATTCCATGTCACCCATTCCCCCACGAGCCCGAATATACGATTTGTTTTCAAATTCGACCCCAAAACGAGGTCTAAATCAAAGAAAATCGAAAAGCCCTAACTCTACCCATTTTCCCCAATTTCCACCCTAATCTATGTGGTTAAAGCTTAGGAATTCACTAATTAATGAAGAAAAATGAAGGAAATAAGTGGGAAATTACTTACCTAAGTGGTCTTGAAGAATGGGGTCTTCAATAGAGTTCTAGAGCTTGGGGAAGAAGAGAGTTCGTGAGAAAATTGAGAAATCCCGCATGTACTGTTTCTGTTCTTTCTAAAAAAATCACTGGACGTTTTTGTTCTATGCGTTCGCGACAGAGGGTCACGTTTGCAATGAGTAGAGTCAGACAAGCATCGCGTTCATGGAAGAAGGGGTGCGAACGCGAAGAAGGAAATACTGGGGTCCAAGGAGTTTGGCCTACGCGAACGCGTTGGCCTGTATGCAAACGCGATGGGAAGGGGCTGGAGACCTACGCGAACGCGGTCCAGCCATCGCGAACGCGAAGAAGGAAGGACGGCTGGGCCCTCAGAACTCGATAACTCTACACGATCGCGGTGAAGGGATGCGAACGCGAAGGAGAGAGGAACCTGAAGCTTCGCGAACGCGAAGGAGATATCGCGAACGCGATGAAGGAATTTACTGTGCAACTGCTGCAGATTTTTCTGCAATTTCACTAAGTCCAAAACTACCCCGAACACCTCCGAAAACACTCCCGAGCCCTCGGGGCTCCTAACCAATCACACACACTAACTCAACAACATCCTACGAACTTAACCGTGCGATCAAATCGCCAAAATAACATCAAAATCAATGAATTAAACCTCAAAATCATCACTTTTTCATCAAACTTCATAAACTTTCATTTTTAGATATTTAGGTCCAAAACACGTCAAATGACGTCCGATTTCAACCAAATTTCACAGAAAGCGCTTAAACAACATATAAGACCTGTACCGAGCGCCGGAACCAAAATACAGGCCCGATACCAACATGTTCTAATCAATTTCCTTTTCCAATTTCCATATTAATTTCTGAAAAACAATTTCACAAAAAATTCATTTCTCGAGCTCTCGACCTCGGAATTCGACTCCGGGCATATGCCCGAGTCTCATATTTTTCTACGGACCCTCCGGGACCGTCCAATCACGGGTCCGGATCCGTTTACCCAAAATGTTGACCAAAGTCAACTTTATTCATATTAATATCAAAATTCATCAATTTTTACACAGAATTCATATTTAAGCTTTCCGGCTACGCGCTCGGACTGCGCACGCAAATTGAGGCAGGCCTAAATGAGGGTTTTAAGGCTTCATAGACACAGAATGAGTGAGAAAACAGGTGATGACCCTTTGGGTCGTCACATTCTCCACCTCTAAAACAACCGTTCGTCCTCGAACGGACAAAAGAAAGAAGTACCTGAGTCGGAAAATAGATGAGGATAACGGCTCCGTATATCAGACTCGGACCCAGGTCGATGCCTCAGGAGGCTGACCTCTCCACTGGACATGCACTGAAGGAAAACTCTTCGACCTCAACTGTCGAACCTGCCGGTCTAGAATAGCCACCGGCTCCTCCTCATAAGATAGATCCTTGTCCAACTGGACAGTGCTGAAATCTAACACGTAGGCTGGATCGCCGTGATACCTCCGAAGCATGGACACATGAAACACTGGATGCACGACTGACAAGCTAGGCGGCAAGGCAAGCCTATAAGCCACCTCTCCCACACGATCGAGAATCTCAAATGGACCAATGAACATGGGGCTAAGCTTGCCTTTCTTCCCAAATCTCATCACGCCCTTCATAGGCGACACTCGGAGAAAGACCCGCTCACCAACCATGAAAGCTACATCCCGAACCTTATGATCCGCATAACTCTTTTGCCGCGACTGAGCCGGATGAAGCCTATCCTGAATGATCTTGACCTTATCCAAGGCCTCCTGAACTAGATCGATACCCAATAACCGAGCCTCTCCCAGCTCAAACCATCCCACTGGAGATCGACATCGCCTACCATACAACGCCTCATATGGAGCCATCTGGATGCTAGACTGGTAGCTGTTGTTGTAGGCAAACTCTGCTAAAGGCAAGAACTGATCCCACGATCCTCCAAAGTCAATATCACAAGCTCGGAGCATGTCCTCCAATATCTGAATAGTCCGCTCGGACTGTCCGTCTGTCTGAGGATGGAATGTTGTGCTCAACTCAACCTGGGTGCCCAACTCTCACTGAACTGCTCTCCAGAAGCGCGAGGTAAACTGCGTACCCCGGTCCGAAATGATAGATACCGGTACCCCATGAAGGCGAACAATCTCTCTGATGTAGATCTCAGCTAACCTCTCGGATGAATAGGAGACTGCCACAGTTATGAAATGCGCTGACTTGGTCAGCCTATCAACAATAACCCATTTCGAGTCGAACTTCTTCCGAGTCAACGGAAGTCCAGTAACGAAATCCATGGTAATCCTCTCCCACTTCCACTCGGGAAGCTCAATCCTCTGAAACAAACCACCAGGCCTCTGATGCTCATACTTATCCTGCTGACAGTTCAAACATCGAGCCACATATGCAACAATATCTTTCTTCATCCTACGCCACCAATAATGTTGCCGCAAGTCCTGATACATCTTCGCGGCACCCGGGTGAATGGAATACCGAGAACTATGGGCCTCCACTAAGATCAACTCTCGAATCCGATCGACATTGGGCACTCAAACTCGCCCCTGCAATCTCAAAACACCATCATCATCTAAGGTCACCTTCGTGGCACCTCCACGCTGCACCGTGTCTCTCAGGACACACAAATGGGGATCATCAAACTGCCGACCACGGATACACTCCAATAATGAAGAATGAGCGACCGTGCAAGCTAACACTCTGCTAGGCTCAGAAATGTCCAACCTCACAAACCGATTGTCCAAGGCCTGAATATCCAAAGCAAGCGGCCTCTGGCTGGCTGGAATATAAGCAAGACTACCCATGCTGGCGGACTTCCTACTCAATGCATCAGCCACCACATTGGCTCTCCCCGGGTGATCAAAAATGTA
>NW_017680106.1:0-6361 GCF_001879085.1 Nicotiana attenuata | reverse complement strand
GTCTTAGGGACATCGGATGCCCTAATCCTCAACTGGTGGTAGCCAGATCTCAAGTCTATCTTTGAAAATACCCTTGCACCCTGAAGCTAGTCGAACAAATCGTCAATCCTCGGCAGTGGATACTTGTTCTTAATTATCACTTTGTTCAATTGCCGGTAATCAATGCACATCCTCATCGAACCATCCTTTTTCTTCACAAAAAACACCGGCGCACCCCAAGGCGAAACGCTGGGTCTGATGAAACCCTTCTCAAGCAAATCCTGCAACTGATCCTTTAACTCTTTCAACTCTGGCGGGGCCATGCGATACGGCGGGATAGAAATGGGCTGCGTTCCCGGAGCTAGATCAATACAAAAATCGATATCCCTGTCGGGCGGCATACCCGGCGGGTCTGAAGGGAAAACCTCGGGGAACTCCCGAACAATAGGAACAGAATCAATAGAAGGGACCTCTGCGCTGGAATCGCGAACATACGCCAGATAAGCTAAACACCCCTTCTCGACCATGCGTCGAGCCTTCACATATGAGATAACACTGCGAGTGGCATGACCTGGGATCCCTCGCCACTCCGAACGGGGCAAATATGGTAAAGCCAAGGTCACGGTCTTGGCATGACAATCCAAGATAGCATGACACGGGGACAACCAATCCATCCCTAATATAACATCGAAATCCACCATGTCTAAGAGCAATAAATCAACACGGGTCTCAAGACCCTCAAATACTACCACACAGGAACGATGAACTCGGTCGACCACTATAGAATCCCACACCGGTATAGATACATAAACAGGAATACCCAAAGCATCACTAGGCATAACCAGGTAGGGTGCAAAATAGGACGACACATATGAATACGTAGACCCAGGGTCAAATAGCACTGAAGCATCCCTATCACAGACCAGAATAGTACCTGTAATGACTGCATCTGAAGACTCAGCCTCTGGCCTGGCTGGAAGAGCATAACACCGGGGCTGGGCCCCATCTCCCTGAACCATATCTCTGGGACGATCGACTGCTGGCTGGCCTCTACCTCTGGCGGTCCGAGCTCCACCTATATGATCTCTACCTCCACCTCTATGGCCTCTACCCCCGCCTCTAGCTGGCTGGGCGGCCTGTGGATCACCTGATGCCTAAATCATAGGACGAGGACCCTGCTGCTGAGAGCTGTCAGAAGCTCGAGGGCAATACCTGGCAATATGTCTCGTGTCCCCACACGTGTAACAAGCCCTCGGCTGCTGAGAATAACGGAGTGGTGGTGCGCTGATGGCTGCTGATGGCGAACTAAAAAGCTGCTGATCAGAAGACTGCGGCTGAGAGCAACGACCACCTGAAGTACCATATGAGACCTGTAGGGTTGATTGAAAAGGCCTTGGAGGATGGCCTCTACCGTAAGAATCCCCACCTCCAGACGAGGTACCACTGAATCTACCTGCATGACGGGGCATCTTATCTGACCCATGGCCACCTCCCCGTGCAAGAGCCATCTCAACTCTACGGGCCGCATTGGCCGCCTCCTGAAAGGAAATCTCACTCCCGGCTCCCATAGCCATCTGGAGACGGATCGGCTGAATCAACCCATCAATAAACCTCCGCACCCTCTCTCTCTCGGTGGGGAGTATAACAATAGCATGGCGTGCTAGATCAATGAACCGAGTGTCATACAGAGTGACTGTCATAGAGCCTTGCTGGAGGCGCTCAAACTGCCTGTGAAGAGCATCTCGCTGAGTAACTGGGAGAAACTTCTCCAAAAACAACTCTACAAACTGGTCCCAAGTCAATGATGGCAACCCTGCTGGTCTGGATAAACAATAGTCCCTCCACCAAGTCTTGGCGGATCCTGCGAGACGAAAAGTGGCGAAGTCGACCCCATTGGTCTCCACAATACCCATAGTCCGAAGAACCTCATGGCAGCTACACAAGAAATCCTGGGGGTCCTCTGAAGAAGCACCGCTGAATGTGGTGGTGAAGAGCTTGGTGAACCTATCCAGTCTCCACAAAGCATCTGCGGACATAGCCGCTCCATCGTCGGTCTGAGTCACAATACCCGGCTGAACTGCCACAGCTGGCTGAACCACTGGAACCTGTGCCTGGGGAGCTACCTGCTCGAGAGTACGTGTAGCAAGAGTCTGAACCCCTCCTCCAGCCTGAGAAGTGGCTGGTGCTACTGGAAGCAAACCCGCTCTAGCGACGCTCTCCACAAAGCCTACCAATCTGACCAGAGCGTCCTGAAGAACTGGGGTGGCTATGAACCCCTGTGGGACCTGAGCTGGGCCCACCGGAGCTGCTGGGGCTGGAACCTTCTCATCATAATCAACATGAGGCTCCACCTCTGGGACTGCTGCTCGGGGCTGAGCTCTACCCCGGCCTCGGCCTCTGGCACGGCCTCGGCCTCCCCCTCTGGAGTTGGGCCCACCGGAGCTGCTACTGGGGGCTCCGGCTACTGTGCGGTAGAAGAGGAAGCACGTGTTCTCGCCATCTGCGAAAGAACAGAGTAGAACGACAATCAGTATTTGAGAAACAGAATCGCACGACAAGAAAGAACAAAAGTGAAGTTTTCCTAACTCCGTAGCCTCTGGGGGATAAATACAGACGTCTCCGTACCGATCCCTCAGACTCTACTAAGTTTTGTCCGTGAGTAGCGAGACCTATGTAACCTAGAGCTCAGATACCAACTTGTCACGACCCGGATTTCCCACCATCGGGAGTCGTGATGGCGCCTACTGTCGGAGCTAGGCAAGCCAAGCATTAAAACATTTTATGATAACATCTCAACGATATAAATAAAACGAGTCATTTAAATAAAAGCGGAAGTCTTAAAAACATAGATAATTGAAAACCAAATGCGGAAGTTTAAATACAACTCTATCCAGATCCGGTGTCACTAACTCACGAACTACTAAAGAGTGCTAAAAACAAGTCTGAATAGAAGTACATCAATGTTTGTCTCGGTACAAGGAAAACAAACTAATAACATAGAAGGGACTCCGGCCTACGGACGTTAGCTAGACTACCTCGAAAGTCCCTGGACTGAAGTCAGCTCCCGATCAAATCCTACTGCTGAGGCCCAAAAGCTGCTCCTGGATCTGTGCAAAAAGATGCACAGAGTGTAGCATCAGCACAACCGACCCCATGTGCTAGTAAGTGCCTGGCCTAGCCCCGGCGAAGTAGTGACGAGGCTAGACAGGACCTACCAAAAACAACCTGTGCAGATATATATGTATATACAAGTGCAACGAAATAACAGCAGAAAATACCAATTAAGGCGGGGAGGGGACATGCTTAGGGGAAATACCGATGAAAACAACTTATCAGAAGTAAACACCAAACTACATCAGATCTCATAATCTATATAAGTGATCGGCGTGCCACACGGTCCCATTTCATAATATATAACTAGGTGGTCGGCGTGCCACACGATCCCATTCCAGCAAATATAAGTGGTCGGCGTGCCACACGATCCCATTTCATAATATATAAGTGGTCGGCAGAATGAGTGAGAAAACAGGTAATGACCCTTTGGGTCGTCACATTTAGGTTGATCTGTTTTTGGACCAAATGTACTCAACGCTATTTGAGACATATAATTCCATACTAGATGTAGTTAAAATCTTTAAAGAAAAGACAGTAAGTAATTTATACTTGTCAGGTTAGGCGTTACTAGAGGAATCCATTTTGATTTACTAGTTTTAGATCTTTGGCTGAGATAAAAATTATGTTTTAGTACTAAATATAGGTTTAACATGCAACTCCAAAATGGATACAAGATAAACAAATTGACACGCAAAAGTCAGATAACATAAAGGACAAGGAAAACAAATAACAAAATGAATAAGGGTGTCATAGGCATCCCCCAAGCGTCTCGCTAGTTTTTCTTACTATCCGATGCATCTAAGGAATGAAAGGCATCGACTCCATGTGCTGGTATGGGAGAGTCTTGCTATAAGACTTTTGCGGTGCAGGAACTGGGGCATGGATATCGTCGTCACTAGTCGAACTTCGCCAAGCCGCTCGGCTTAGTTACAAAAATCTCCGTCACGGTTGAAACCAACAGAGATCCGAAATAGCAAGTTTTTGAATTTTTCCTCTAAAAAAATAGAAACAGTAGCTATTTGAGGGCTATAGGCGGTAGGTTCCGGTTTTTTTTTTTTCAAATTGCTACTAGCGCATATATTTATAGGAGATGAATTAGGGTTAGTTTGGGCGGGATTTTGATATTAGGGTTTTGAATCTTAAGTCAAAATGAACGTTGATATAGCAGAAATATTAAGTGAGGCACATAACTTCTTGCTCCAAAATAGTAATGGCAAGTCTGCCATGGCTGAGCAACAATGGAATTTTGTGAAGAAAAGGAAAGGGAGAAACAGGCGTCTGTAAAGGAGAGAGAGAATAGGAACTAGGGTTAGGAAAAGATATTATGATGGGAGGGATTCTGACCATTAGATTAGATGAATCTATGGCTGAAATTAAATTGTAAAATAAAAATAATAAAAGGAAAGTCAATAAATGGTGATATTTTAGAGTTTTCTAGAAGATATGATCCTAACCGTTAATTTAAAATCTTCGGCTCAGATGTCGCCACGTGGACAGAGGAGTGGGATGTGTGTGAAGGTTGTGCTAGGCGTGTGCTTGGCGTGTGTTTTGGACCGTTGGCGCCTATGTGGCGCTGACGTGGGGCTTATGTGGAGCTGACATGGAAAAGAACTAGAGTAGGNACATGGAAAAGAAGTAGAGTAGGCGAGCTGGTGGGTATGGGCCTCCGATTTGGGCTATGGAAAGGGCTAAATCTCTTTCTTCTTCAACTTTTATTTGGGCTTCTTAAATCTTGATATGCTTAGTAACAAATATTTATATTAAATAATTTTCTAGTGTTTAAATAATTACAAACTTTTGTTGTGAAAAAATATATTTAGTAGATACTAATAAATATATTACAAATAAGAGTAGGATCAATGCAATGCAGTAAAAAATATTTGTAAAGGAGAATATTATTAGATTGAGGTTAAATGAAATTATTTGAGAGATATAATCGTTGCCGTCATCGTAGTAGAAATATTTTACTATTTTATCTAGTTAGTATCGTTATTTTATTATTCTATTTTGTCATTATATTATTATTATTTAGTAGTAGTAGTAGTAATAATAATAATAATAATAATAATAATAATATAATGACAAAATAGAATAATAAAATAACGATACTAACTAGATAAAATAGTAAAATAAATATTCTTACATAATAAACAATATTAGAAGCTCAAAGAAATAATTTGGAAGAAAGGAGGAACAAAATTGGATGTCAACAATCACGGCCTAATATGGAATTTGGGCCGTGACAAGCGAAATATTATTCACCTTTTTTACTCTCTAAAAATGGATTTCACATTAAATAAAATTGTCATTGTTATACCATTATTTTTATAATATTTAAGACTTTTATATCAACTAAAACTTTGACGGTTAAATCTTTCCTTATTTGTTCTGTGTAAAAACTCCTAATATTTAGAAATTTAAATCTTTCCTAATGTTTACTGTCACGACCCATTTTCCATAATAGGTCATGATGGCACCTAACACCGTTGTCAGGCCAGCCGATGCGGAATGTGATTAAGTTCTCATTTTACTTTAGCCAAAGACAGTTATACTAGATTTTCGAATTTAAAGGTAAGACCAGTAAAGATCATAAAGTACTAAAATAGCGATACAACCCCAAATTAAATGTCTACTACTGTGTGTGCCAGAACCTGGTGTCACAAGCTACGGGCGACTAGTAGAATATACACAAAAGAATAATACACTATCCTACTGTCTGAATCAGAATAGACAGAAACAAAAAGTACAAGAAAGGACTTCTTCGGCTGCGGATCGGCATGAAAGAGAAGCAGCTCACCGTAGAAGTCCCCAAGCGTGCTCACTGATGCGCACCAGGATGATGTCCAGATCCACCTGCCTCAAATCCTGTACATTTAAGTACAGAAGCGTAGTATGAGTACATAAACCACATGTACTCAGTAAGTATCCCGTCTAATCTCGAAGAAGTAGAGACGAGAGGTCGACTTGATACTTACTAAGGTCAAGATAATATAATAATAAAGTGAGATATACAGCATGAAGAATTTCCAATAACACAAGTTTAAGAGAAGAGTCATATTCATGTTCTTGACATAATTAAACTACCAGTTTTCCCTTTTTAATATTAAACAAGTGATCATGTCATATCTAAATGTAAGCATATAAATCATGCACAATCATGCCGAGGTCGACGGCCCGCTCCAACAGAAAATAAATTGTGCACTGCCGAGGGTCGAGCGGCACGAACCATAGATGCATCTATTCTCACCGAGGCGATCGGCCCGGTCCA
>NW_017680105.1:11308-14546 GCF_001879085.1 Nicotiana attenuata | reverse complement strand
AGTGATATGGGACGGATAGAAATGATGTTCGAGCAGATGATGAAAAAGAACCAAGATTCCGATGCACAATTGGCTTCGCATAACACATCTATCCGGAACCTAGAGGTGCAAATAGGACAAATCTCTCAAGCTTTAACTACCCGCCCAAAAGGTGCGGTACCAAGTGATACGGTAGTGAACCCGAAGGGGGGTAACAATCATGTGATGGCGGTTACAACTAGGAGTGGAAGAGGCGGTGATGTGCATGCCTCGGTTGAGAGTCAAGTTGTGAATGATGAAGTTGAGTTGCATGATGATGAAGCACCTTTGAATGTTGACAATGTGGTTGAACCAATAGTGACAAATAATGTGCGGATCGATATTGATGATGAGGCCGGGGTAGAGACTCAAGAGACCATGAACCCGTCTAGGGAACACATCATTGATATACCCGAGCTGGCGGTGCCCAAGGCAAAGGCACCCTTGCCTAGACCACCTCCACCATATCCTCAGCGGTTAGCAAAGCAAAAGAACGACAATCAGTTCAAGAAATTAATAGACATGATGAAGAGTCTCACAATCAATGTTCCTTTAGTGGAGGCACTTGAACAAATGCCTGGGTACGCAAAATTTATGAAGGACTTAGTCACCAAGAAGCTTTCTATGGAGTGTGAAACAATAAAGATGACGCACCAAGTTAGTGCGATTGTGCATTCTATGGCCTCGAAACTTGAGGACCCTGGAGCTTTCACTATTCCTTGCACTATGGGAAGTGCGGACTTTGCTAAGGCCCTATGTGACTTGGGGACTAGCATTAATCTGATGCCGTACTCAGTCTTCAAGACTTTGGGAATTGGGCAACCTAGGCCAACCTCCATGAGACTTCAAATGGCGGACCGGTCGATGAAGAGGCCTCTAGGTATTATCGATGATGTGCTTGTCCGGGTGGACAAATTCATATTGCCGGCCGACTTTGTCATATTGGATTGCGAAGTGGATTTCGAAGTGCCTATCATTCTTGGAAGACCTTTCCTAGCGACGGAGAAGGCATTGGTTGATGTGGAAGCAGGGGAGTAACATTCCGTGTGGGAGATGAGAAGGTGGTATTTCATGTGTGCAAGTCAATGAGGCAACCCAATAGTACGGAGGTGTGTTCATTTGTGGACATTGTCACGGCGGTGATAGTGGATGACACAAGTGCCTTGATCAATGTTGAAAGATCCTCTTGAAGCCGTGCTTCTTAACATGGATGCCAATGATGATGCCGGTAGAGTGGAGTGCGTGAATGAATTGCATGGAATGGGTTCATATTCATATGAGCCTAGGAAACTATCTTTGGATCTTGAAAATCGCAAAACTCCGCCAACCAAGCCATCAATTGAGGAGCCAGCGGTGTTGGAGTTGAAACCACTTCCTCCACACCTCAGGTATGAATTCTTGGGCTCTAACTCTACTCTTCCAGTTATTCTTTCTTCTTGCCTTACTAACTTGCAGGTTGAGGCCACTGTGGAGGTGCTCCAAAAGCGAAAAAGGGCAATAGGATGGACTTTGGCGGACATCAGGGGAACAAGCCCCGCATTTTGCATGTATAAGATCATTTTGGAGGAGGATGCACGGCCATCTCTTGAACATCAAAGGAGACTCAATGAGGTGATGCAAGAAATGGTAAAGAAAGAGGTTATCAAGTGGCTTGACGCCGGTGTGGTTTACCCGATCTCGGACAGTTCATGGACCTCTACAGTCCAATGTGTGCCAAAGAAGGGTGGAATGACGATAGTGACTAATGCCAACAACGAGTTGATTCCTACTCGGACAGTTACGGGTTGGAGAGTGTGTACGGACTATAGAAAGCTGAACAAGGTGACAAGAAAAGATCATTTCCCACTACCATTCTTGGATTAAATGCTTGATCGTCTTGCGGGCCGGGCCTTTTATTATTTTCTAGATGGCTACTCGGGGTATAATCAAATTCTCATTGCCCCAGAGGATCAGGAGAAGACAACCTTTACATGTCCTTATGGCACGTTCGCTTTCTCGAGAATTCCATTCGAACTATGTAAAGCCCCAGCGACCTTTCAAAGATGTTGGGTGGAAGCCGTGGCTCTACCCAACAATGAAGCCCGAAGTGTCGTAGCATTTTTGAAAAAGAGTATCTTTACGAGATTTGGTACTCCTCGGGCCATTATTAGTGATGGGGGGTCCCATTTTTGCAACAAGGCTTTTGATTCATTGCTTGCTAAGTATGGAGTTAATCACAAAGTGACCACCCCCTATCATCCACAAGCTAGTGGACAAGTGGAAGTCTCAAATCGGGAGATAAAGAGTATTCTGTCCAAAATGGTGAACAATGTTTTAAAAGGCGGGGGCGTGAGGCGAGGCGTTTTACCTCTGACGAGGCGAGGCATAAGCCCTGAGACATGGGGCGTAAGTCCCACGGATCTTTAAATTTTACTAATTTCAAGAATTTTAGGATAGCATAAAATGAAAATTAATTATAAAAATTACATTAAAATCACAAAATTATAACAAATAATATATTTAAAATATTAATAAATTATAATTCAACTATCAATAATATGAAAAGTATGACATATATCATAATGTGCAAATAGTTGCAATGTCGTTACAACTCAAGCATCAAAAGTAATGTATTCGATACAAAATCTTATATGTATCTCTTAAGGAGTAATGAATTTTGAAAGAATTTCGATACTATAATTTGATATTTTTATTAAAATACTCCTTTTATTTAATATGCTTTCTATTTGAAAGAGAATTTATATAAAAATACAATTCACAATTTAAATATGATTCTCAAGCATCATTCATTTTTAAGTTTCAACAAGTTAATAAAGTGACACATAATTCACCATACAATGCCATGATAACTAAGTATTTGTACATAGTTACTAGCTAATATTGAGATATTAAATTAATAAATATTGTATCTCGTAAACGCGAAAAGAAAAATAATTATAAAAAAATTATGAACTACTCCATTATATAGTAAAGACATAATAATAGTTAATAAATAAATACTTTTTGAATAAAAGATTTATTTAAAATTAACTATCATAGCAGTCTTAGTGGATAACGTGCAATAATTTTTATTTTAATTATGACAATACTCTCAACTTAATAATTTATACTTAGGAAAAAAGTAATTTTGAGTAGTCAACGATTTATTAAGAAAATTAAAGATTTACAAGGTTAATTACATACAATTGCATAAAGTTCTATTAGGCGAGCCCAGTACGCT
>NW_017680105.1:8719-9448 GCF_001879085.1 Nicotiana attenuata | reverse complement strand
CTCTTCGGCATGGCAAAGCCGAGCGAATGTACCCCAAGGTGACCCTACGGTCATCCATTTGCATAAGGAGTTGAGCGAACACGTCCAAGCTATTGCCGAACTTACAACAACAATGAATCAGTTGGCGAAGGCGCAATTGCAACAAGTACAAAACCCGCGCCAAGTCAATGCAATGGAGAATGTTTCTATGCTAAAAAGGAGGCAAAGAGGGAAACAACAACCTCAAGGTAGCGGTGACCAATTTGACAACAACAACGATGGTGGTGGATATTCGAATGAGTGTTTTGATGATCAAAGTGAGGAGTGCCAATATGTCAATAACTACCAAGGAAATAGAGGAAATCAAGGAAATCAACAATGGCGCCCCCAAGGCAATTGGGGCAATCAACAAGGAGGCGGCAATTGGAATAACAATAATCAACAACAGGGTGGTAACAATTGGAACAATAACAATCAAGGCAACAATTGGGGTAATCAAGGCAATAACCAAGGTAATCGGAATGGGAAAAACAACAATTGGAACAACAACAATGGCAATCAAGGAGGGTGGAATAATGGTGGTAGGGGGCAAGGCTTTCAAAGGCCCCCATGTTCCAACAACCAAACAATCCACTCCCCTTTCAGTCACAAGGGCCTAGTTCTTCTGGAAGTGATATGGGACGGATAGAAATGATGTTCGAGCAGATGATGAAAAAGAACCAAGATTCTGATGCACAATTGGCTTCGCAT
>NW_017680105.1:0-4641 GCF_001879085.1 Nicotiana attenuata | reverse complement strand
GTTTGTGTGTCAATACTCTAAAAGGTGAGGTTCGCTTAGGGAAGAGTTGAGGATGTTTGAGTTTGGGTTCCACAATGACCAAGGTATTTGAGAAAAGCCCTTTGATGAAATGTGTCAACCCTTGATGCTCTTGTGTCACACTTGATCCATAGTTTTCAACATATTAAAATGTGTTAATGATGCATTCGTATTGAGGGAAATTGTTACTCCCAATTGATGCTTGTTGAGGTTACTTTAGGATAGCTGGAAATTCTTGGATTGCTCTTTTTGGGGTGGGTCTTATTTTGTTTGCTTGAGAACAAGCAAAGGTTTATGTTTGGGGGAGTCGATAAGCTAGGATTTTACCATGATTATACCCCTTACGTGCTATTGCTTTTGTTACAAACTGCCAGTAAATAGTCCCAAAAGGCTTACAAGTTGCGCTTGATTGCAGGTTTGAGCGACAAGATGACAAATGTCAAAGATCGGCTCAAAACGGAGTGAAACCTGCCAAGTGTCAAGAACAAGTGAAGTAGGGAACAGGAAGACCTAGCACGGACCGCACTGATATGCCACGCGGCCGCGGTAGGAGATTCAGAGAGGGGTATTAAGTGCAAGCCACGCGGCCGCGCTCCATTTCTACGCGGTCCACGCAAGGGAAGTTCAGAGAACCACCAGTGCAGGCCTAAGTCCCATGCGGCCGCGCTACATATCAGTGCGGTCCGCGTGAAGGAGATTCAGAGACATGGAGATTTGGCCAAGTCAAGCTATGCGGCCGCGCCCCATTCCTGGACGGTCCGCGCCGACCTTCCACCGCGGCCGCGCTACATTTCTGCGCGGTCCGCGGCCCCCCAACTTCAGAGATGAGATTTGAGAGTTCAAAGTGCCTACACGGCCGCGCTGACCCTGCAGGGGCATTTTTGTCCAGATTTTCTAGCTCGGTATAAATAGATCTTTTTAACATTTTTAGGTCATGTTTTAGCTACTGAAAAAGAGCTGCGCTCGTGAGAAGTATTTTGTAGCCTATTTTGGCATTTTTACTCTTGAATATCATAGATTTTAAGTAGTAGTCAATTATTATGTTCATTTCATCATGTATTTCTATTGTTTCTTCTTTAATTATGTCTAGCTAAACCCCTTAGCTAGGGTTGTGGCTCAACCTTAGTGTGTGTAGTTAATGGGTGTTGCATTCTAGGGTGAGATTGAGATTGGGTATTTGTTATTTGCGTTGATTTTGTGTTTCAATCTAGAATTTGTGGTTGCAAACATGAATTCAAGCTTAGTGGGTCTAACTCTTCTTGAGAGAGAGAGTCATATGACCCTAAAAGTTAACCCAACAAGGAATTGGGATGGACCCATGAGAATGGTAGTCCCAATTAACGGGTTAAACCTCGAAAGAGTAACTACCCTACTTGAGCCCTAGTTCCCGGTCTAATTGGCCTACCTAATTGGTCTCGAGAAAGTCAATTGGGCAAAATCGTTCTCTCTACTGAGAGGTGTGAGAATGAGTGCAATTGTGCAACGGCTATAGCACTAAACCCAGATTTATCAATCTCCCCTTAGTATCTTCTACCCGTTAGCTAGCCACCTAGGTAGTGTCAGAACCCTAGTGCCTTCTTCCTATATTAAGCACAACTTAGCAATATCTCCTTAGCATAATTTAGCTTTAATTCTTAGATTACAATAGTAGTTTTAAATATAAAAACCCCCACAAATGTTAGGAGTGCAATTAGATGTCACGACCCAAACTGGAGGGCCATGACTAGCACCCGGCCATACTTACCGAGTACCAACATACATTTTATCTAACCTTTTTTATTATCTTTTAGGGCTGACGAGATCAATATAAATGGTAGACATGGGTCATGGACAACCAACAATAAAATATGATGGCATGAACATACATATCATGGGATGACTAGACAATCAAGAAACTATATATAAGGTACGAGCTACCACACTACCACGAGAGACTATACAACAAAAACCAGCCGACAAGGCCTACCAAACTATACATGAGTCGACACCTGTCTATGAGCCTCTAAAGGAACATAAGTGTTGCAACATAGCCGGAATAGGGCCCCGACATACCCATAATATCTACAACAAAAATGCATACCAAAACCAAGGCAAGTCCGAATAAGGGATCTCGCCAATCACCGCTGAATTGGACAGCCTACTATGGTGGGGGAGCTGCGCCTGCCTGTCTATCAGGACCTGCAGCACGACATGCAGCGTCCACAAATAAAAGGACATCAGTATGAATAAAGTACTGAGTATGTAAGGCAGGGAACCATAAGTACGAACAGTAATGTAAGCAGGGATAGAGAATAAACAAGCTGTAACATCTGGGTACCTCTAAGGGCTACTGACCTGAAATGCGTGCTACATATGTATATATACATAAACTTTTAAAACATACGCCTCTGTGGGCATCATCATCATCATATCATATTCGGCCGTAATAGGCTCGGTAAAAACGTACCCGGCCACGTGGAGCTCGGTAAAACCCAACTGATCAGTGGTTGCACAATAGGTGCCGTACCCGGTCGACTATAGCGCAGCTCGGTAGAGTAAAATAGATACATATATATAATGCATGCTCGACTCATGGACTCACGTTCTAAACCTTTCGGAGTGACGTAAGGTCGGTATCCTCTGTACACGTTATTAGGACTAACTCTTCACCATGAACCTTATAAGAATCAAGAAGTACCAATAACATTGATAACATAAGAATAAGAGAAGCAACATCAACATCAATCGTTCCATAAGAGGGGAAACAATGTAAGTACTACTAGCTTCTAAGAGTAGAGTATCTTTGGAAGCTCGTTCATTACATTATGTACAATCGGAGTCGTGCAAAAGAAGGAAAGGGATAGCCTCACATACCTTGTATATACTGCCCCAATCTCAAGCTATCTCCTTAGTCTACAATAAGAGAAACGATACTATAGTTACCATTCAAGCGTCATAACTATTATGTATCGACCACAACCTATTTTACGATGAAATGGACAGCACCTCCCCTATATATATGACTTCACACAATTCCAAACAATCACCAAACAGCCCAAACAACATCAATAATAATCATATTGAGCCTCCCAAAACAGTCCACGTAAAACCAAATCACTTGATACATACGGGCCACCGTAGTCGTGTCAAACGACCCGAAAATGTTACGAAGAACTACCAGCCCACAACCCTACATCTATATGGTGTTTCTCCACACCCTTCCTCCTCCAAAACTCCACAAAACATTAGTAAAACACGTAGCCCAACAGCAACACAAAACAGTCCACAAAACAGTCCGCTACAAGTGAATAACTCGAACTCACGGCTTCCGATCACCGTCCCGTGAGTTCTTACATGTATAGAACGAATTACCATGAATTCACAGCAGAATAAATGTATGAAAGATAGAATTAAACTCACCTTACTTGTTGGATAACTCAGCCCTTATATTGGTTCTTCAAACTCTAGGGTTTACCCCCAATTTGAACTTGAAAGAGAGGGAAAATCGATTAGGGTTTGTGGATAATTTTTGGGAGGAAGTTTGCAGGGGTTTAGGTCTGGTTATTTGTGAAATATAATGAGGGATATATTGCAGAAGATAAGCCTTTTAATGGGCTCTTTGTCTGACCCGAAATTGCCTCTTTTTGGGCTATCATTTAACCAAGTAGGTGACCCACCTACTTGTCACCTAGCAGCTTGTGCAGTCTCGCAAAAATGTCTATATCTCTCTACTCCAATGTCGTATTGATAAAAGGTTTAATGCGTTGGAAACTAGACTCATAGATCTTCAATTTGGTGGGTAGATCACCCCGTAATTCCAAGTATATTGGGAGAAAAGCTTAATAACATTTGACCTAAAGTTTAAGTAAAACTATGAACTTAAGTTGCAACAACTCTTGTCGACTTTTGTTTCATAACTTGTTTGACTTCAAGACTATGATACAGATATTTTATGATTCATATACCTTAAAATACGACCTCTTGAGAGTATTAAGCACCCCTAGGTTTACCCAAAAATACGGCTGACAACATCCTTGATTCGTTTAACTTCTAATACTTGTTAACCACCCTTATACACCTTTGTATCATTTAAGACCAATAGGATTAATCTCTTATCATCTCAAAGATAATCTCTTCATGGATTTACGTCGACGACCTTATGGCATGAACTAACGTATGTGAATATGGGTTGTAACACCCTCCCCCCCTTAGGAACATTCGTCCTTGAATGTAAGGGTTTATGGGGAGTCCAAATCATCGTGGATTCCAACGGAAATTCCCGGTCAATTTTCCCCTATAAAATGGTTACTAGCAAAACTTGCAAGCAGTTAAGCCCAACGTATGGCCTCACAAGGCTACACAAAGCATTATGGACATGTACATTATCTACATATCACCATTTTGTATTAAGGAAGAGTATTATCAAGTTATTGCTTACCTCATAGAGCCGTTTCACCTTCTAATGTATCCTGCGTTCCACCAGCATCCTTGTTATCTTCATTCTGGAATAGTTAAGGATATTTAGAACTCATCTCGTCTTCCGCTTCCCATGTCATTTCTTCCATATTCTTGTTCCTCCACAATACTTTGACAGAAGCTACATCTTTTGTTCTCAGCTTGCGGCTTGTCGATCTAATATAGCCA